>NC_134825.1:172895045-172951920 GCF_004210375.1 Tachypleus tridentatus
AAAAAGCAGACCCAAATTTGTTCTTGAAGCATTTCAGAATGATAATTGTCTGTAATAGTTGGATTGGCATTTAGTTCAACATGTGATTCTTAGCCTTTTCAAATCTAGATGCCATCAAAAAGATAAGACATAAAAAAGGACTGTAACACAGCCTTTGCCAAGTTATACTATAAATTTGATCCTGTGAAGCATAGGATTATCTATTAAACCAAATCCAAGGTTTTAGTGGCGACTGAAACTAATGTTTTGATCATTTATAAGAGTGATATGACAGACTGAGGAGACAACTTCATGGATAAGATTGTTAAGAAATTACTTGTTAACAAAGCCATTAAGCATCACCAAACTGTAAACAACGTGCTAATTTTAACAAAGTTTCTATTGTGACTTGCTATGAAATCATAACTTTGAGTGTATCACTGGAGAGGAAAATTCTATCCGCAACAGCTGTAGTAGCTACATATCAGGTCGAATGACCTACTCAGATATCTCCACCATGTTGAATTGTGGCCATAATTAGGGATAACCAGATATCCACACATCATAGAACTGAGATGCAAAAACCAATATTTGCTTTCAGTAAATGGATGGAATAGACATCAGGTACATCCATGAGTAAATGTCACAACCAGTGTCGATGATGCTGCAATCTGGACATTGACTAGAATGGAAGGAGCATAGCATCTGCTTTGTTTATGGACTGGTGGGTACTGGAGAATAAACTGGCCATGCTGAGTAACAAAGGTAGAAGAGCAATCAGTTCTGCCAAATGACTTAGCAGACACTAGCCAAGTTACAATGCTGTTCTGTATTGTGCAGCATAGTAGGTAAGATTATTGATACCACCTGATGACTCAACAGGTTCAGGACAACCAGCTACCACCAATGGACATCGTTGTTCAGGACAACCAGCTTCCACCAATGGACATTGTTGTTCAGGACAACCAGCTTCCACCAATGGACATCGTTGCAACTGCTTCCAGAATCTTGAAGGAGCCAAGTAAGGTGTGCAAAGAATAGTTCTGGATATTACTGGCTCAAACACTTCAAGAAACGGGTTGAGGCTTATCCATTGATTAACTTACAACACACTTAACGTTACGTGTTGGGAAGTAATTGACATGGTAGTTCAGATCCATGGAAGAAAATCTACGTAGATCAGGTAACTACTTTATTCACCCACAAGATAAGCAAGATGAAGATTAGCTACACGTTGTATAATGATTGTACTTTATACCTTAGGCATTTCTGCATAATATTTTTTTCCATGCACTATAGCTGGCTTTGTGCTTCAGATATTCAAAAACTGGACACTTTCAGAATATTCAATTTGTATAATCAGAAATATTTTATCATAATCAAACAAAACATTGGAACTTTCATGAATTTTATGTTCGCTAATAGTTTCACTATGCGTACTTACATTTGAACCTGACAACTAAAATGCTGCTGGGGTAACATTTACAAGATGTGGACAAATTACTTTTCTGCAAGTGTGAACTTTGGTACTCATATCTATTTCTAGTAAACCCATTACCTGTTGAATGTTTCGGTGTGAAAGCTGGAATATTCTTATATCAGCATTAACGAAATCAACATATCAATACTTATTCTAACTATTTCCTAAATAGAGTTGTATACGGTAGGTATGGCTTTATTGTCGAGAACAGTCACCAGTTATGGACATTTGACAAGCTGAATGTCACTCCTTTTATGTTAGTATGCATCACAGAAAAGTAATTTAGGTAAGATCAGTGAAATAACACCTATTCCAGTAAAGAGTTAACCAATTCACCTTCCATCCATCACTAACGTCTCTGTCACACACACTTGAGGACGGGTGTATGCTTTGCCTCTGTATCAAAAGTTTGTATAGCTTACCTATGGATCTCTCCTGATGGACTCACAGCCCTTAGTGGACAGGAGAATCATTAGGCAAACTGATTCCAGAAGACTACGCTTTGCTGAGCTTTGACTCAACCTGTGGAGTTGCTCAGTAATGTGATGATGACTGTATCTCATCTACATGCCTAAAACTCAAGGTTTATCAATGATCTATGATCATCTTGTTAGTTTTCTCTAATCCCAGGAGAGCCTATACTCCTTGAAAGATAAGGGCGAAGTACGAGGACTCGCTGTTTTGGGTCAGCTCATATTTCTGACTTTCACCAGCCTTTCATGGAGAGGCTCCATGTTACTCAACCAATCATAAGTGGCATCCTCTGGCAATGCTTACCATATCTGAGGAAACAGTTCATGTTGGTAAAGCCTGTCTGCCAATGACATTTCATGTCCCTTTCTCCCGTTGATGGAAAGCCACGCCAACACTCCTTGGTCATTCAACTTCTACACTGTCAGTGTTAGAGACGAAAAATAGTGCTTCAAGTGACATCTATTCTCTGTCTCGAGCTCAAAATAGTAGGGGATGGCTGTGAAGGACCTTCACAATATCATAAAGTTTTGGGATCTAGGAGAGGAATTTTCACTAATGTAGTCACTCTTCTGCAAAGCCACTCTGCCTTAGCCTGGACTCATTTCTACAGAAAGATGAGTGATCTGGACTAGTCCTACATATGTTCAGACTAGTATACGTTACTAAAGCATTGAAAATCTGGTCGTTCACTAACTAGAGAGAACACAGACCTCTACAACAACTATGTTCTTTGATCACAACACTAAAATTTCACCTCTTTTAAATACTACTCTGTCAGGTGTCACATCTCAGAAATGTCTTTCAGAGTGCCAGGGCTTACTAATTAAAGATTATAAGTTAAAGTATATGTGTGTCTGCTTATCTTTTTGATATTTAACTGAATTCTTTAGAAAGAAAGATACACACACGAATTATCTTTAGAGTAGCAGAAACACAATGACAGATAAAACAATGAACCAAAGGCAAAAATGTTGTGATTGTGTTGGACTGGAAGTGAAACTTGAGGAGCTCTCTTTTATTAGTGCAGTGTGTGTACCATTGTGAGGTGTGTTATAACTAAATTAAGCTACGTAATGAAAATAAATTCAAAGTTAAAACATTATTTTAAAATAAGAAGTGCTAAGATTTAAACAACACTAAAACTTCATTAAATCTTGCAAAAAGCTCTAATATAAAATTAAGTCAAATAATTTACCAAAAATTCTCAGTCTACTAAATATTCTGAATACTAGTGGAAGCCATAGTGTAGATAATTTAAAGATTATAAGAGACTATATCTCAAATGGAAGTTTTTGAGGCAAAATTATCCAATGGTTGTCTTTCTCTTGCTACTCTGGTGGATATGCCCCCGGTGCTGGGACCCTATCCAATTTGCTGATAAAAAAGACAGTTTTTAATTCCTGGACATCATTAATTATTTTCCCTGTAAGAAACACGGTTAACTGCCAATAATAGACGAGGTTTTGGACAGAGTTATTAAAGACAAAACTTAAAATGCATTTACTTGAACGATTTTTCATGTCTAAACTGAACTAAAAAAGTAGAGATTAAAAACAAACTATTAACTAAAGGAGTAGAACTAACGGCGTCATTATGCATTACATTATGAATAATTTGTGATGAAATAAGTTATCTATATAGATCCGAACTAAATATTAAACTGTTAAACAATGTAGCTACTTATAATCGATATTGCTAGGAGTTTGTAAAAAATGGAAAATATATGATTAAAATACAATGAAGTTAGTCTTAAATCCATATACTAAACTATCAATGCAAAATAACCCACACAATAAAAAGTAACTAAATATAATTATAAAAATAAATATTATATATATTAACATTTCAGCTAACACTGTTCATGAACTAATGTTAAAAAATAATGGAATATAACCATTTATAATACCCATAATAGTTCTTGGCTTCATATACTATCACTTGTTCCCAGTTTTTAATAGCGAGAGTGAGGACTAGCGGTAATATTACAGCCCGGTGGCAAAATAATTACTTACCTTGTTCTAGATAGTGATACAGACCTTCTTTATTATTGACAGTGAAATATGACCTTCGTTGCTTTTGGTTAAGGTATAACATTATCCGTTCTTTATGAAGAATGCTAAATGTCAGGTTATTTCCTGTTTTTACGTTAACATTTAGCAACATGATAATGGGGTTTGAACTGTGAGTGGTTTACACAGGCAATATTGCTTGGCCTGAAATTGTGGTACCGATAACTTGTTTCTATTGGGCAGTGTTATAACCTGAAGTATTGTAATGCGTTCTATAAAAAAATGTTTTTTTTTTCTTTTCCTTTCAGGTGACATTTTTACATCATTACCTGCAGGTGCATCCATAAACGTGTCATGGCACCTCGCCTATCCTCACAAGGTAATGGCTTCTGTGTAAAATTCTAATATTGGTCATTTGATATTGTCCTAAATCTTATTGTATTCTTGTTACAACTTCATATAAATAGTATTCTATATCTTAAATCATTTATATTCTACACGCATTCACGATAACAGTCCTGGGATTCTGGTTTATCCTCTTTCTACAAAGTAAATTGCTATTTGGGATTATCAAATAGTCCAGAAATACCACATTTCAAGGAACATGAAAGAACTTCTTTGACTGTAATAAACTTGACATAAATTAATGTCAGCCTTTTCAAATAGAGTATCATGGGCGATTTTACGAATAAAGTAATTGCAATGTAGATGTAAGGAGTGATAGGTTTAGGACCATGGTATAAAGTCACGACGAAAGAAGCCTTATTAATGGTATTAGTTCCAAGAGTTTTCAAAGTTAACGATTTCATTATATTTATCAAGTAGAAAGTTTCACATCCTCTGTCTTCCATCATACTCTGACTGGCCATTTTATTCGGATTCAAGTCCAATCCCAATATTTAATTGAACCATTTTTCGTCGTGCCACGATACCAGTCTGGACTAGACGTGAAGTATTAGGTTGAACTGTCTTTCGTCGTGCCATGATACCATTCTGGACTAGAAGTGGAGTACTAGGTTGAACCATCTTTTGTTGTGCCATGATACCATCCTGGACTAGAAGTGGAGTATTAGGTTGAACTGTCTTTCGTCGTGCCATGATACCAGCCTGGACTAGAAGTGGAGTACTAGGTTGAACTGTCTTTTGTTGTGCCATGATACCAGCCTGGACTAGAAGTGGAGTACTAGGTTGAACTGTCTTTTGTTGTGCCACGATACCAGCCTGGACTAGAAGTGGAGTACTAGGTTGAACCATCTTTTGTTGTGCCGGTCTAGACGTGACATGGAGTAAGTTCCATCAAATGTTTTGTTTGTGTCGAGTTCATAAGATTACAGCTCGTCAGATCGCATCATTTACTCCTGATCATTCATTGCTCACATTTTGCAGTCCAAGCATCACTGAATTAGTGGTTTTCGGTTTGTTTCTGAGGTACGTGATTTTTGAACTGATTGTGGGATGATATATGAAAGTTTTTATAATGTATCAAGTCATCTCATAAATTATGTCCGAAAATTGAATACAGAAAGTGCATCATTATTTCTGTCTTTGTAAAAAACGCTAATGACTAAAATATGTAGTAGGACATGCATAGAAATGTTCAGACAAATAAAAGAAACTAACCCAACTCCACTTTTTCAGATTATTAATCAAATAAACTCGTATGAAGATGGTTGTGTCTGAGGAACACATTAGTCATATAAAGCTTTATGAGTTTAAAAAGGAAACAGTGCAGCAGAAACTACACGAAACATTCAAGGTGTTTATGGTGCGGAGTCTCTCAATGAAAGAAAATGTAGAAGATGGTTTTAGAAGTTCAGATCACGTGACTACAGCTTAATGATGCGCCACGTTCAGGTTGTACTGTTGAGTTTAATGATGACCTGCTGCTGACTGCACTTGATGAAAATTGTGCTGTAACAGTTGAAGAACTAGAACAGAAGCTTAATTCAACCCATTCAACAGTTCACTGTCATCTGCAACAGCTTGGAAAGGTGACAAAACTTGGAAAATGGTTCCCCTATGATTTGACAGAAGCGAACTTTAGAGCAAGAGTGGACATTTGCACTTCTCCGCACTCTCGTGAACGTAACTCATCTTTGTTGGACAAGTTAGTGACTGGAGATGAAAAATAGATATATTATAAAAATGTTAATCGCCGCAGACAATGGTCTCGGTGCTGCTAAACTGGTTAAAGCACAGCCCAAAATGGACCTCCACCCTAGGAATGTCTTGTTAAGTGTTTGGTGGGATATTGCTGGTGTGATCCACTCTGAGTTTCTGCCACTCAATGTAACGATTACATCAGATTTTTATTGTCAACAGTTAGAGCGCTTGAATGTTGAATTGAAAGTAAAGAGGCCTACTTTGATCAATCGTAAAGTTGTTGTGTTACACCAGAATAATGCACGGCCCCATACAACAAGGATCACATCTGCAAAGATTGAAGAGCTAGACTGGGAAAAACTTCCACATCCTCCTTATTCTCCAGATCTTGCACCATCTGATTATCATCTATTCCGAAGTTTACAGAACTATCTTGATGGAAAAGAGCTTGGAACACATAAAGATGTCAAAACTACCCTCTCTACAATCTTTTCCTCCAAACCTCAGTAATTTTATAGAAGTGGCATTTAGAAGCTTGTGAATTGTTGGCAGGAAGTAATTAATAATAATGGAACATACATTATTGATTAAATAATATTAATACCGTTTGCAATTGTTTCTCTTTGTCTGAATCTAAAATCGGACATTACTTAAGGAATGACCAGATAATTGGTATTCCGCAGTTGAAAAAGGATGAAATGTAACCATCGTTGAAAGAACTGACCAATCTGAAAACAGTCAGTGTGTCGTCTGTTTATGATCAGTCTTATTTTCTTTTGTTTATTCATGAGTTTTAGTTTACAGAATTTATTAACGTTTCTCTGTTGGTTGGTTTTAGTGACGATTTCTGTGTACAGCTGGTCTAAGAAACGGTATTAATTTTCGACTTTTCTCTAAACGGTCATCATTTATCACACCCTTTAAAACTAACTTGTGATATAACCCAGATATGATTAATATATACACGTGTGTGCATTTGTAGAGCTCCAACAATCACTTGTTATATCAAATGATTAGTCCATTTTGTAACACCTATATTGAAAGCTTAATTTCACGAAATATGTGTAGAGGAAGCAGTCCCAATAAAGCAGCCAATCATCGTATAAAATACACACTTGTACGTCTCATTGTATCCAGTTCGAAACAAAAAAATGTAAATATAATGAAATATCTCATGGAATATAAACAGAATTTTTTCATCTTACTTTTGTTGTCATTAGATAACTAATCGTTTATCGTTTTTTCTTAATTAAAATTGTTATTGTTCAAATACAAAATTCGTGCCCTCCAGAGGTACAGTGTCATGTCTGCGGACTTATACCGCTAGAAACTGGGTTTCGATACACGTGGTGGGAAGAGTACAGAAGTCCCTTTGTGTAACTTTGTGCTTACTATCAAACAGTAACAACAACAAAATTCATAATTTTTGTTAAGCAAATTGCGAGGGGTTAGGAGATTCAGGATACAGAGTAGTCGGAAATCTAGTTTTTTATTAAACATTAAATCATTGCCATCAAAATTATTTATAGATTAAATACACGAATTATTGTAGATGTTGTAGATATATCACAACAAATTAAGAATTAGAATGAAACTTACAGTTTACTGAAGTTAACCAATATCGTTAGCTCTTCATAAAACTGTTGGTAACTTACGTGAATTAATGAACTAAATAGAATGTTGGTTTTCTGAAATGCTGACAACATATTTGTAGAATGTTAAAATATTCTTAAATTTTAAATTTGTATATTTTGTCCAAAATAGAAAGTTTAAAAGAGTTATGTAGTTTAATTTTATAAACACGTCTGTCTGTTCATCTACCACTCTAGTGACGTTACGTTTAATGTATTATCAGTCATATGACAGATGTGTTCGCAGGTGAACCGGGTTCGTATTACTTATTATGAACGTGAAGTATTGACATGTTTATTCCTTTAGTTATAGAATTATTTTCGTTTTCTGTCTATTATTGTATAATTTAATCAAGAAGCTCTTCTTGTCAAAGTTATTACATAGTTTTCGTGTCATGATATGTGGAGTTGTGACTTTACGGGTGTTGCGTGTTTCCCATATGACACCCCAATTCTTGACGTTACAAGGGCGCCCACAAGAATATGAATTTAAAAATAATTTTCATGAGATATTACTAGGTTCTTGAACAACCTAACAACCCACACAATTTACTCCTAAACAAAGGGGGGGGGGTAGAATAACCAGTGTTCTGATTGGCATGACCAGTTTGTCCTAGATTAAGATTCAAGGTAAGCTGTTAGCCGGCGTATTGTTTTCACCAGCGGGCAAGGCGAGGTTTTCCTATAGACGTCCGGGTTTACTAAAAAAATCTTTTACAGGAACTATACCCGTGACTGGCACGTTGTGTGAAAGAAATATGACAATTGTGCCTTTTTTTCTTTCCAGTGTAAGTGACGTAACTGAAACTAGTCAGATCGAGATGGTTGTACAGTAGCATTGTTTAGTTATTTCTAGCATGAAATGAAAACTACAAGTTGCAGAGATGCCAACCATTACGAGTTTGGTGTATACATTACGACTATACGCTCATTCAGACAAATATTACGACTTGTTGCAGCTCCCAAATTATTATATATTATATAGGCCTATACAATAAAGTGATAAATTATTCCCCCAGGGCTTGAAAGGAGTGAAATAAAATTTCTAGTGAGATACAAATAAATTTTGATGATAAATAAAAGACATAGACCAAATGGCTACTTGCGATAATCATGTTTGTGCTTGAAATTAAAAAAAAATATTTGTATCTCCGACGTCTACCAATAGTTTGAGTGTGGTGCTTCTCCATACTGGGTACGTGGGGGTATCCATAGTTACGTCATCAGTGCTTGTCAGCCAATCAGCGCTCGCGTAGATGGGTATTTCTCGTTTTCTGAGCGGCATAGAAACACCAATGCGATCGTTCACGAGATGGAAAAAAGAGGCCTCGTTCACCAGATTGTCTTGTTTCTGGAAAATCTAAAAGGACTAAAACTGTAAATCAAAAATTTAGGAAAGAGTATAGTGCAAAATATCTGGTAATTGCATCACAAGTCAGTGACAGTCATGCGTTTTGTATAGTTTGTCACATCGATTTTTCTGTGGTGCATGGCGGGATAAACGATTGTTGCAGACATACAAAATCAGCATCTCACCAACAAAAGGCTGAAGCGAAGACAAAAACGATGTAGATAACGACATTTATGAGTAAGAATTCAGAATATGAAAAAGTATTTCAAAAGAAATTTTTAAATTTATTTATTAAATACACAAAACACAGTCATAAATGAGCAATCAAAAACAGTAATAAATAATAATAGTTATAATAATAATATAATAATAAACAGCTTAGAGACATTGGTCAGGCCAAGTAGCCGCAAGTGATAAAGGGCTCTGTCTACAATAATTACGCTCAGTCATTTGAAATAGTTGACATCTCTGAAGTTGGAAAACCCAGTAACGTTATGTGTTAAATAGAGTTGCTCAAAAAATAGCTGCTTGCGAATGAATGTTGGAAACAAACGAAACTCGGAACAGTTCTTAAATTAGATCTGACTGGTAAGAGTAATCTAATGAAAAAATATTATAAAGACTCAACAAGCAGAACTTGGCATGACCTGGTGGTCACGGAATTCGAATCGAAAACTGCGGACTCGAATTTCGTTGTCGAACAGTCAAGTAAGTATTATAATGTTAAGGTAAATACCACTTTCGTAAGCACAGAGTGGCCCAATATTTGGTAATAATTCAACCAATTAAATGGAAGCAGTATTTTATTACAACTCTTAAATTAGTCGCTCATAACTCAGTGATCATTATTGAGATTGACTGTTATTTACAAGATATAACTTACTATACGCAGAAACATTCAGTCTTCGTGTAAACAGGGAAAACTTTATCAAATAAAAAGCACAAACCGTAAAGAATAGAATTAATGACGAGGTAAACAGCAACATTTTACTGAAGTGTTGGTACCATACATCATGATTATTAACTTTATACTGGTGTTGTGGTACTAGTTCACTTTATACTGATATTGTAGTACTGATTTACTTTATACTGGTGTTGTGGTACTGGTTCACTTTATACTGATATTGTAGTACTGATTCACTTTATACTGGTGTTGTGGTACTAGTTTACTTTATACTGGTGTTGTGGTACTGGTTCACATTATACTGATATTGTAGTATTGATTCACTTTATTCTGGTGTGGTACTAGTTTACTTTATACTGGTGTTGTGGTACTGATTCACTTTATACTGATATTGTAGTACTGATTCACTTTATACTGGTGTTCTGGTGCACGTTATACTGGTTCATTTTATACAGGTGGTACTGGTTCACTTTATACAGGTGTTGTGGTGCAGGTGGTATAGGTGAGCACTGCATTCATGTTTGTACTAGTTAGTTGGTGTTATTAATATATTGTACTTATAATACACGTCTAAAGGCATGCTAATGCCGGTATGTAAGTTGGTGTTATTAATATATTGTACTTATAATACACGTCTAAAGGCATGCTAATGCCGGTATGTAAGTTGGTGTTATTAATATATTGTACTTATAATACACGTCTAAAGGCATGCTAACACTGTTTTGTAATCCAACAGGGTGGTTTCAAGTTGGAATTACTGGGTGAAGACGAGCGCCTATTGGAGGATTTAACACCCACGACCGCAGAAACCAATTATATAGGTTCAGAAGACTCAACGTACGTGTATAGTACTGATATAATTAATAGTTTTAGCTGATACTTGTATGTTATGCTCTGTGATTAGATTTGTCATGAAAAGCAGTACTTTGTTTAAGTTGAATTTTGTCTTGATTAGTTATATACAATTTTGTTAATTGATTAATTATAAACCTTTACCACATTTTTCTTAAATAATTCATTTTCCACCTTGGTCAAAGATCGGTATTATTTCATCAGCGACAGTGAACTGGTTTTCCTGGTTGGTCACCAGTAGTGACTGAATTTTGTTAACTATTGTATTAACCATCGTGATGAAAATTCGTTAACTAATTTACAATCGATTATAAACTAAGAATTCTTTTGAATCTATCTTTTATCGACCGTGTCTTATAACTTTTCATTTTTATATATAGAGAGACAGGATAACATGATTGTAATGTCAGTAAACGCGTGGTGGTTTCTATGTTTCCAACCTAATTTCATTGCGCCCGGCCTGGCCAGGTGGTGAAGGCACTCAACTCGTAATCCGAGGGTCGCAAGTTCGAATCCCCGTCGCACCAAACATGCTCGCCCTTTCAGCCGTGGGGACGTTATAATGTTACGGTCAATCCCACTTTTCGTGAGTAAAAGAGTAGCCCAAGAGTTGGCGGTGGGTGGTGATGACCGGCTGCCTTCCTTCTAGTCTTACACTGCGAAAGTAGGAACGGCTAGCGCAGATATCCCTCGCGTAGCTTTGCGCGAAATTCAAATTAAACAAACAATTCTATTGAGCTTACTTAAATTATAATTTAAAGACAAATTTATTGCATCCGGGACAGAAGAATATATAAAAACTTTTAATGAAACTAATTTTGTAACCGTAATAAAAAAAGAAAAAACAATAAACCAAACTACTGTAATTTTTCTGTTTACGTAGTTTGTTCACTATGAATAAAACATGCATGTTTATTTTACTTCTCTAGAATTAAGAATGACAACTGTTTTCCTGAACATTATTCAGTTCTAGAATAGATCTAAAATGTTTTATTCGCTAGTTTTTTTTTAACATTTGATTTTAGAGTCACTCAGGGATTCCAAAATTGGTTAAGAGCTTCAGTTCTCTGACACGTTGCCCAGTAATAAGAAAAATAAATGGGTGAAAATAATTTTTTTATTAGTGGTAAAATTGTGGGGGAGAGTTTGACAAAGTTTGATTTTCAAAAGTCTAAATTCCAGTGTGAAATAGTTTTTAAACTTACCAGTATTTTATTGTTATTAGCTGTTAAGGTATGAAAATGAAAACAATTGCGTACGAATGGTGCAGAAGCTAAAGCTGAATTCAGTGCTTGAAGTGCGAGCACTTAGCGACCACGGTCCACTGATTCTTATTTTATTTCTCGCAAAGCTGACAGTGTATGCTAATACTAACACTAGCGGCACGAAGTAATAAATTCAGTCTGCATCTAATTAGTTTTAAATAAATATTTGTTCTTGAAAGCATGCCATGCCAGCAGTGAATGAAAATAGAACATCAATTACAAAGAATGAAGGCCCGGCATGGCTAGGTGGTTAAAGCTCTCGACTCTCTAATCCGGGGGTTGCAGGTTCAAATCCCTGTCACACCAAGCATGCTTGCCCTTTTATCCGTGGAGACGTTATAATGTTAAGGTCAATTCCACTATTCGTTGGTAAAAGAGTAGCCCAAGAGTTGACGGTGGGTGGTGCCTTCCCTCTCGTCTTACACTGCTAAATTAGGGACGTCTAGGTAAAAAACAAACCAAACAAACAAAGAATGAAAATACCTTCCTCCCCTTCACACAGTTACTTTTGTTCCAAGAGAGTATTACTCTTTCTTATGATGATCCTTTCTCACGCTATTATCCTCAATGGTAACATGAGGTTAAAAAGTGTGTTATTTGTATATGTTGTTTTTCATTGAATGGCTAATTTAACAGTAATGATTAGAGTGAAAGTGGGTGCCTTGATGAAAAAGAAAAATACGTGAAGTCCGTTAGATAACACTTGAGCGCACAATTAAATTCTACCTCAGCACAAACAGTTCGTGATATCTCGTAAACACAGTAAAATAAAATAACCTGTCATTATCCTGGAGGGATCGAAAAGATTTACAAATAATTCACGTGCTGATAACCCACCCTATTGAATTCCTAAGTGAAAAACCGGCCATTCAAAGTTCTGGTTACAATATATATTGCGCATATATATACTAATAATACGTTATAAATGTCACTAGCAGCTCAGGTATAACAGTTCAACAATTACTACAACAGTAACACTTTCATGTATTTCCTCCTACCTATCTGATCATGTCATCTTGGACTATCACTACAAAACTTTTCCAGCTTGACTGGTTTGTGGGTATGTTATTTTGGTATTCCGATAAATATTTACAGATTTATTTTATAAACGGTGAAACATGTCATGCATGCACTAAAATACTTTTCAAACGTAATTCAGTATAACAGATGACAGTTGATATCGACATATAAGACACGCGACAGTTTCTAAAGGTAAAGTATATACTTTATACAGGTATAACATTAAAATGTGAACAGACAATTGTATTAAAATATAAATTTTAAAATGAAGTAGTGATCTTGCTATAAAAAAGTAATAAAACCCTACTTTGATAGCTTTATATTAAAATATAAATTTTAAAATGAAGTAGTGATCTTGCTATAAAAAAGTAATAAAACCCTACTTTGATAGCTTTATATTAAAATATAAATTTTAAAATGAAGTAGTGATCTTGCTATAAAAAAGTAATAAAACCCTACTTTGATAGCTTCATACACTCGGCTGTAGGCCACACTAAGGATCAAATTTTATAAATTTGTAATTGTGGTTTTAATTATTGTAAAACTATGGTTATCAGAGATAAGGTGCTACTGAAACTTTATAAATGTTGTGTCCGTTCCATGGACATATAAAAAACTGAAGAACTAAATAGGAAAATAAGTAGAATGTTAATATAACGTAGGGATCTTTGGTTACTCGTACAGTTATTGAAAGATGTATCTAGAACAAACAAAATTCTGCAGTAGTACACAAACAAGTACAGTGATACCAGTTTTAATACAATTTTCAATCTCTACTTTGGATTTAGACAGCTTTCATTAGCTGTACCGATCATATTACCTACGACTATTAAGTTCTTCATTCAGAATAAGTGCAATTGGCTTGATGTACAGGTTATCAGTTTGAAATTCTCTGTCTCCCAGTATAATCAACTCCAATCACTCGCTGCATGGGGCATGCTATCTGGAATCACTGAAGTGAGTGACCCCATATATACAGAATTGAAGAATTCTGTTTTGGGTTCAAACTTATAAGCTGTTCTAATACCATACGTCAGTCACTTCTTTACTGGAGCACTGCGGTCTATTAGGCAGCTATTGAAATTACTAGCAAGGAAAGTCTCACTGACGTAACGTATAACATAATGTTTAGGGCTTGTTTGTTTTTGAATTTTGTACAAAGCTACTCGAGGGCTATCTGTGCTAGCCGTCCCTAATTTAGCAGTGTAAGACTAGAGAGAAGGCAGCTAGTCATCACCACCCACCGCCAACTCTTGGGCTACTCTTTTACCAATGAATAGTGGGGTCTAATATTTAGGAACAGCAAAGAACCTATTGGTCCATCTCGGCTGTCCTATCCTCTAATCCAAATTGAAACTTAAATAAATAAATAAAATGATAAAGTCAGCTTATTTTACTATTGATATGTCTATATTATATAGATATTATATATCTATCAAATTTGGTTTTTAAACTCACTCAAATTCACTTCCTCCATAACATCCGAAGGAAACCCCTTCCACAGGTCACCCACCCTGTTTGAAAAATAAAGTTGCCTCAGCCGAAGATGGCTTCTACCTTACCCAAATCTATATTTGTATTCTCTAGTTCTATAACTCGCTGTTAAATACGAAAAATGTCGAATCATCAATATTACCAATTCGTTTTACAATCTTAAACACTTCAGTTGGATCTCCTCTAACTTTTCTTTTTCATGAGAAAACTATTTTAAGGATCCTAACCTCAGCTCATATGATAACCCTTTTATCCCAGGTACCATCTTGGAAACCCTCCTCTGAACCCTTTTTACTATTCAATGTCTTTACTAAAATAAGAAACTCAAAACGGAACACAATACTCCAAATGTAGTCTGACCAGTGACCTATACAATAAAAGTATAACCTCTTTAGACCTGTATTCTGTTGGTACAACCACAAAATCCTATTTGTCCGGCGACTAGCAACAGCACATTGCTTGGATAGCTTAAGAAATTCAACCAATATCCTTTTCTTTCAATGACAGTGTTAAGGTTATTCGCATCCAAATTATACTTATAATTCAAAATATGAAAACTGCATTACTTTATTTTGCACTTCTTAAAAGTAAAACCCATCTGCCGTTTATTTTCCCAACTCACTAAATAATCTAAATCCGTTTATAAATCAGCAACATCCACTTCACAGCCAGTTACACCCAAGACCTTAATATTAGCTGCAAATGTAAGTAATTTATTGACCATAATTGCCCATCGCCAGTACAGCGGTATATCTACGGACTTGCATCGCTAAAATCAGAGGTTCGATTCCCCGCGGTGGGCTTAGCAGATAGCCCGATCTGGCTTTGCTATAAAAAAACACGTACACACACTTGACCATAATTTCATTTGTGTCTCAAGACGACTGGTATGGGTATTAAAACCTTTATTAAAATAAAGTAGAGAACAACCTTTTGACCTTCTTAGGTTATATTCAGGTTAACAAAGATTTTGCAACTCTTTGTTGCCGGGCACATGTCTTGGGGACGAGAGTATAAACGGGTACAGGATTGTAAGGGGTGTTGCAGTATATGCTAGATTATTAATTAGTATAGGTATAAAGGTGTTCCTTTGTTCCCCGCTGGGGCAGCGGTAAGTCTTCAGATTTACAATGCTAAAATCAGGGAATCGATTCCCCTCGGTGGACACAACAGATAGCCCAATGTGGCTTTGCTATAAGAAAAACAAACAAATGTTTCTTTATGTTGGTTTGATTTGAGTTGTTGTAAAGTATGACTTCTTTATATATATATGGAATGCAGCAGTGTAAGGTTATTTCTTGGGTGTTGTTTACCGTGTTGTTGATCTTTGCGTGTGTGATTAATTTTTTCTAACAGTTTTGGAGGAAATCTGTTGATGTTGATGAAATGTTGTTTTATTTTGTTGATTTAATTTTATCGGATGAACATAGTTTTGTGGCTGTGTTTATTTGGTTTCTTAATATGTTGAGTTTTTTTTTGTTTCATGTGCTAAGTCCCAGGGAATGTATAGTCTAATATTGGTGATTTTTTTCTGTGGATTTCTGTTTCTAATTGTGTATCGGTTTTTGTGATCTTTAGGTTGAGAAATGCTATTTGGTAAGATTTCTCGTGTTTTATCAGACTTTCCATATCTTTTCCCACAACCGGTGTAAGACTAATAGCCCTACAACTTCTGTTACTTCCATTGGAAATGGGAGTGACATCAGATAATTTCCAATCTGCTGGTGGTACTTGTCCGTTATTCAAGGACTTGCGAAAAAAAATATGGCAAATAGCTGATATATCCACTCCTTGACCTCCTTTAAAACCTTCAGGAAATATTACCTGACATAGGAGCCTTATCATTCCTTTGACTTCCCAAATTCAGAATTTATGTAACCGTTTTTTAACTTTTTTTTATCTATCAGTTGTTGAAGATGTGGAATACTGCTGGTCTTCATTGGTAAAAACTGAAGAAAAAGTAGAATTTAATAACCATGTTATTTCATAATCATCAGATACGTTTTCCTTCATCATCCATCAAGGGTCCTATCTCTATCCTAACATTGTGTTTACCCCTGATGTACTTTAAAAAATCCTTAGTGTTAATTGTTATGTTTTCAGCCATTTTGTTTCATACATCACATGCAGGGGAACAATACGATTAGATACCTTGTTTGCTTCGTCGTTGGTAAACACTGAAGTTATATCCATTCTCATTTTGTCAGGAAGGCCTAATAATTGTGAATATGTTGTTTTTTTTAATGTGTCAAGTACACGCTTACAGTTTCTTACAAGCGGGCTCTTTACTTTCTATTTAACACTTAACAAACACTTTGTGCCGTATTCAACACTTAACAAACACTTTGTGCCGTATTCAACACTTAACAAACACTTTGTGCCGTATTCAACACTTAACAAACACTTTGTGCCGTATTCAACACTTAACAAACACTTTGTGCCGTATTCAACACTTAACAAACACTTTGTGCCGTATTCAACACTTAACAAACACTTTGTGCCGTATTCAACACTTAACAAACACTTTGTGCCGTATTTAACACTTAACAAACATTTTGTGCCGTATTCAACACTTAACAAACACTTTGTGCCGTATTTTCCACACTTTTTACATTGTTTACCGCTTTGTTTTTGTATCTGTTTAGAGCTCACAACAATAAAATACTCAAGAACGTGGGTATAGTAGGGGCAAAATCACGCACTAAAATAATGGATAGCTAGATCCAGTGTCAATTCCAAATTTTACTGTCCTCATAATTGTAAATATTATCAATTTGTTTGTTTGAAGTAGAGCACAAAGCTACACAATTGACATCTGTGTTCTGCCCATCAGGCTAGATTTATAGCGTTGTAAGTCTGCAGACATATCGCTATACCATTGGAGGGGGCAGTGTCAATTTGTATTCGAAAGTATGCAATAGATGTCTTTGAATTATTCCATCTAACACATTTCACACAGGAGGTATTATTATTACGGTTACGTATCTTCACTGGGCCTGTATCTATTATTGTGTGTTGGATGTAGTTTACCTTTAAAACTGCGCACTCTAGTGTCGTAAAAAATAAATACAAACCCTTCTTGCTTGTCCCATTGCTTCTTACATATCTTGGAAACTGCTTTTTTCTTTCCCTTAGTCATGAATAATAAGACAGTAACTAGTTTTACAGTAGGATTCCCGGTCGTTCAAAGCTTTCTTTGAGATCGATTTTCAAGCCATCCATGATGGTAAACTTTATGATTCGACGCACGTGATAGCGTTCGCTAGTAACAAGTCAACGAAAATGATGTTTAGATTGCGACTGTTCGGTTGTAAATAATCTGAGTTCGTTGTATCATGGTTTGAACATCGGACATTTACGTATATTGTCGGTGGCATTCGGCGTTGAATAATACGAGTTTGTTAATATATATAAATGTGTGTGTGTATAATAGCATGTTTGAACGCCAGATGATTACGCATATTGTTGGAGGTATTCGCTTGTGTATATATTTACTTTCGTAGAAAAGCTAATTATTAATTCGACACTCAAACTCGGTTTTGCGTACTAATTTTTCGTGCAATTTCGGCAGGCAAATACCCATGGTATTACGCATGCGCGAGTACATTTAAACACTTCCGTTATGGATCGACCACATACACTTCATGAAAAAACTTCGAACTACTTGAATTTTTGGAAGATTTTGCGCGAATCAGAACAGATTCTCGTGGCTGATATTTTGCGAGAATCGAACCTCGAATTCGTTCCAAAACTCTAGCCCTGACTATTTACTTCCTACTCCTTATTACTGTAACATTACTTTTAGGCGTAATATTCGTGACAAAATTCATGATAGATTTTGTCTCATTCTTCCCGATTCATCCATAGATTTTAAACTGGTGGGGTTTATGGATGTTATTTCTTATAGCAAAGCCACATCGGGCTATCTGCTGAGTCCACCGAGGGAAATCAAACGTTTAGCGTTGTAAATCCCTAGACTTACCGCTGTACCAGCGGGGGACAGATGGGGTGGAAGTGTTGGATTGTAATTTTTGTCTACCTAGCTCCATCCTCAACTCCCATAAAAAACAAACAACAACAAATAAACAGAATAACAATTCTTTCATGAATTTCGAAACACTATTTTAAAATGAACTTTCATCGCTGTAGGTCACTGTCCATTACACGAAGGAATTTCACTGAATATAATGTGGGTATGTAGGGTGATCTAAAGTTTAGTATGATTTTGATCACAGATGGTTAGACTTATTAGTTCAGTTACTCTACTTACCTATCTTATAGGATTTACCACAACTTACTTGAGCACATATTAAAATACATTCCAGTAGCATAACGGTATGGCTTACAGCTCTGGAATCCGGGTTTCGATGCCCCTGGTAGGAAGAATACATAAGCTAATGTTTAACATATGGTTTGTTTTGACATCTTGTATAAGCTAATGTTTAACATCTGGTTTGTTTTGATATCTTGTATAAGCTAATGCTTAACATCTGGTTTGTTTTGATATCTTGTATAAGCTAATGTTTAACATCTGGTTTGTTTTGATATCTTGTATAAGTTAATGTTTAACATCTGGTTTGTTTTGATATCTTGTATAAGTTAATGTTTAACATCTGGTTTGTTTTGATATCTTGTATAAGTTAATGTTTAACATCTGGTTTGTTTTGATATCTTGTATAAGTTAATGTTTAACATCTGGTTTGTTTTGATATCTTGTATAAGTTAATGCTTAACATCTGGTTTGTTTTGATATCTTGTATAAGCTAATGTTTAACATCTGGTTTGTTTTGATATCTTGTATAAGTTAATGTTTAACATCTGGTTTGTTTTGATATCTTGTATAAGCTAATGTTTAACATCTGGTTTGTTTTGATATCTTGTATAAGTTAATGTTTAACATTTCGTTTCTTTCTAATGTTTCGTTACAATAAATTATTTCACTTTTCAAAAATATTTATACTTTTTTATATTTAGCGTCATAAGTAAAGTTTGTTTGTTTGTTTTGGAATTTCGCACAAAGCTACTCGAGGGCTATCTGTGCTAGCCGTCCCTAATTTAGCAGTGTAAGACTAGAGGAAAGGCAGCTAGTCATCACCACCCACCGCCAACAGTTGGGCTACTCTTTTACCAACGAATAGTGGGATTGACCGTCACATTATAACGCCCCGACAGCTGGGAGGGCGAGCATGTTTGGCGCGACTCGGGCGCGAACTCGCGACCCTCAGATTACGAAGCGCACGCCTTAACGAGCTAGGACATGCCGGGCCCCATAAGTAAAGATGAACAAGAAAAGATATACACCTTTAAAAGTGATATGTCTGAGTTAATAAGGTATGATATATCTTTAAAAGTGATATACCTTAGTTAATAACGGATGATATATCTTTAAAAGTGATATACCTGAGTCAATAACGTATGATATATCTTTAAAAGTGATATACCTGAGTTAATAACGTATAATATATCTTTGAAAGTGATATGTATGAGTTAATAACGTGTGATATATCTTTAAAACTGAAGTATTTGAGTTAATATAAATACATGTTTAAAAGTGATATACCCGAGTTAGCTGAGATACACATTTAAAACTGATATAACTGAATTAACAGCGCATATATTTAAAACTGATATATTTGGGTTAGCAACGTATCATTAAACATCAAGTTTTTGTTCAAGTGAGTTGTTTATTTTATATAACTTGGCCCAATTCGGCAATTAATAACAGTTTACAGTCCTTTGTTGTTGTTGTTTTGAATTAAGCACAAAGCTACACAATGAGCTATCTGTGTGCCCATCACGAGGTATCGAAACTCAGTTTCTAGCGGTGTGAGTCCGCAGATATACCACTGTGCCGCTATGGGACCAGTCTTGTATAAATGAAGTGTAAAATTTTGGGCCACTATTTTTGCTTAAAGAAATTATGCCTTGTGTTACTTGTAAACATTTCAGAGACCCCAAGGGTCAGCCACAGTCACCCTTAATTTAGAACTGCCGGCCATAGCAACGCCCACCGCCTATACAGTTACTGTTGATCGAATGGTTTGTTCGATAAATTTTGCGCAAAATTATTTGAACGCTGTGTGCGCTAACCGTCCCTAATTTAACAGTGATAGACTAGATAAAAAGCAACTAATCAACATCAACCACCAACTCTTGGGTTACTCTAACTGAATACTGCAATTGGCCGTCATATTACAACACCCTCACGGCTGTAAGGGAGAACGTGTTCGGTGAAGGGATTCAGATCCTTAATTCACAATTTGTGAGTGGACCGCCCTAACCACCAGCTCATGCTCGGTCTTGACGGAACGCCGTTAGTGGCTGTCATTTAAGATATGTATTTTGAACTGAAGTCTTGAACGTCAAGTGCTTACTTTTGATAATAAGGGTCGTGTTGGAAAACGTAAAATATTTTGGTTAACGCACTGCAAATGAATATATATCACGAACAGTTTTAAAAATTAATGAAAAATACGCAGAGAATGTTGAATATATTTTATAACAAAGAGAAGAGGTAAAGGAAGGATATTGTGTTCACACTATATAAGTCACCTGATACTTCCGCAGGCATTAATGTTCCAATGAAAACATTTAATTTACAGTTCTCGATAGCCCATTATTCTGTATATCGTAATATGATAACTTAGAATGTAAATACATTACAAATATTAAGTACAGTAAAAGAATTATTTGAGTGAACCCAGTTACTAGAGATATCGTAGTTGTAAGCCTAATTCCATCAATTAAATGTTGCCTCCTTTCTATCAGAATCTGGTTAGGTCAGTTTGATCTTGATATAGGGGCCAAACTAAAAACACAGTTTGGAGTTACTGCTCTACTAAACCACGCCCTTTTCTTCAGTGGGAACTGATCGTGGTAAGTATACTGTACTGTTACAGTGTTGGTTGGGCAGGGTAGATAAATATACATGTTTTTCATTCGGGATAAAAGTAGATAGAATGTTAAATCTTTCTGTTGATTTAGTATGGAAGTGGAATTTCCAACGTGAACGACATCTAATACGCACGTAGGAGGATAATATGTCAGAAGCACACGTCACCTCAAAGGCTTCATGCAGCTCTTCGAATTGAATGTCGAGGTTGACTGTTACTTTTATGATACATCCACTGTGTGAAAGTAATGAGGGTGTCTATCACATTCAGTTTTGAGCCCTCGATATTTCGTCAACTCCACACACTATCCACTAGGTCACGCCCGGTCTGTTAATTCAGAGCTGACGTGCTCATTTTGAACTGATAAAATACCCTTACGTCTCTTTACTTTTTACTTTTTTCTATGAGGTCAAAAAGGATAAAACTGTAACAGGTATGGAGAATCCTACTAACACCGATATATATATGTCTTTCCATTCTTTTTGGTACGTTAGGGCTTTGAGCTAATTAAAAATTTGTGATGAATTATGTTAGGTTTATGCCATTGGGGTTTCACAAAAGCTTTTTCATCAATTTTCTATAACGTATTGTTCCTTGGCCTCTAAAAACTGAAAATTGTGTCTTGAACTTTATAAACTTGAAATTCCTCCTAGGCCTTTTAAACGTGTTCCTTGGCCTTTAAAATTTGAAATTTGTTTCTTGAACTTGGAAAATTTAATGTTTCTCATAGGCCTTCAAAAGAGATTTATCTCAGGCCTTTAAAGACTAAAGATTGATCCTTGGCCTTCAGAAAATAAAGATTATTTCTTGGCCTTAAAGATTAAATATTGTATTTTATTGATTCATTGGTGACGTATTTTGGATTCACTTACAAGAACAAATATTTGGAATTATTTTCAGTGTTACAGGGTAACTTAGAGTTTTGTAGAGTATAGAGACTGCATAATTTACGAGAGAGACATTACAATTTCATCTTCGTGGATAAAGGAACAGCTAAACTTTTTTATAGTAACATTTAAATATTTGCTAGGGGTATAGAAAATATTTTTTTTATTGAAAGGAGTCGCAACTTCTAGGGTAAATTAGCTGTTGAGTATGAAACTACGTATCTTAAAGTGTTCTTTATTCAGACGTATTTAAAATAAATTCTGAATACAAACGTCATTTCAGATGTTTCTACGAATACGATATTTAGGCTTAGACAGATGTTACTTTACATATAATTGTTTACATTTTGTAATTTTTTTTTTTCGGGGTCTATATATAGTTTCCTTTGATATAGAGACATCTAGTGGGTAAGTAGTAAATTTAACGTTCGAACAATCTGTAGAGGGCCTTAGTGACTTTGGAAATATCAAAACCTTTGTTTCTTTAGTGAAAATAAATTAGTGAACAATACGTTAAGAACTCTTATGAAAGTTAAATATGTATTGAAGAGTCATAGTCTAGTTTAACCCTAAATTTGTTGCTAGAACTATGCCACGATCCTTGAAATATAGTGATAAATTTTCTCATCGTTAGATCTGCTATTAATAATTTTTCACTTTTGATTGCCATATTGTTTACACTCCAAACACTACCACATAAACCGAGACTTATTTTCATACAGCTTCCAAATTGCTGTAAGAAGTGACCTCTTTTGGTGAAAGTCAAATGCTATGTTTATCGTACATTTTGACAAAAAAACTTAGTATCTAAACGCTCACAGCATGTATGTATGCGTGGGTTTTCTTATATCAAAGCCACATCAGGCTATCTGCTGAGTCCACCGAGGGGAATCGAACCCCTGATTTTCACGCAGCAACAAGAATTATTTGAATAACAGCGATAAGAGACAAAGTTAACCGACTATTTCAGCAGAGGGAACAATTTATTAGTTTTATTAACACATCTCGCGGGTTTGAATCTTCGTCACACCAAACACGCTCGCCCTTTCAGCCGTGGGGGAGTTATAATGCGACGGTCAATCCTACTATTCGTTGGAAAAAGAGTAGCCCAAGAATTGGCGGTGGGTGGTGATGACTAACTGCTTTCCCTCTAATTTCACACTGCTAAATTGGGGACGGATAACGCAGATAACCTTCGTGTAGCTTTGCGCAAAATTAAAAACAAACAAACAAACACTGTTAACACAACAGCGACCTCTGCTTTCGAAGAAGAAGAAACAGAGGAGAATTCCTTTTTAACTTCTAATTTTTCCCTTTTTCTTGATATTTCTCTTACTGGATATATAGCACCCCGTTAGTACAGCGGTATGTCTCCAGATTTACAACGCCAAAATCAGCGGTTCAATTCCCCTCGGTGGGCTCAGCAGATAGCCCTATGTGGCTTTGCTATAAGATAAAACACAAACACTTACTGGATGTCCTTTCGTGTTCACTTCCACATAGACTACGTTCATTACGTCTGAGACACCATATTCACTTTTAACACCAAATAACAGGAACAGATAGATCATATTTCCATGGTATTCGTTTTCCTACGCTGTGGAACAGGAACTAACAAATAATATTAAAGTCCTCAGTGAAACAACAGTTGTGACGTCTCGTCTTCGAAGAACATAAATTCTAATTCATAACTATTGTTCTGGAATATTATCAGTAAATTCGAAAATGTTCCGGAGGTTCGTAATCCACGTGCTAAGTCGCGAATTTCGGTTAAGGTTAAAACATTCCTTTCAGGTATGTGGCTGTTAAAGTGTTAGTACACACCACGGAGCTTTGGATATTAAAATATTGTAGACTCATTGTGTTAGTTATATACCACAGTTCTCTATTGGGAGGGTGGGTAGGTTTGGCGCTTTATGGGGCAAAGTAACTAGGATATCACTACCTTCTCCATTGGGATATGAGGGCATTACAAACTCTGGTTTTAGTAAATAATTCAGTGACTTCCTGTAGAATATGAAGATATTACAGATAACTGTAGTATGTTGTGTATATATATATACATGAAAATATTGACTTTTGGTTTTATGTGTGTCTTCTCCCTACTTATAGGGCACAGATGTACACAATCAACCTTCCCAAGAAACTGACATGTAAGAACTGTACAATTCGTCTATTACGTCAGGCTAAAGAATGGGGGAACCGATACTTGTTTTGGAGTTGTGCCGATGTGTCTCTGATTCCAGGTATATAGTTCTCATCTGATACATTACATAAATGTACTGGCTTGAAATGTTCTGTTATTGTTAATAGCACTTTTTGTTAATAAAAATAAAAAGATTGGCCATAATTATGTAACCATTCGCTCTAAATCAGTGCAGACCTCAGCGGTGCTCATGAGGTTCAACCTTATTAAGGTACAAGTGTAAAGTTGACGACCTGTTATGACTGTAACATGTTACACAGTTACCTGGGAAATGATAGTGATATCTGTTACCATAATATTAAGCTAAGAGAAAAAAGGTGAAAATTCACATCCTAGAAAAAAAGGAGAAATTCTAACAAACACACATATTTGTTGGAAAGGTGAGAATTCACACCCTAGAGAAAAAGGAGAAATTCTAACAAATACACTTATTTGTTCCAAAGATGAGCGTTCACATCCTTAATTGTGGCAACATTTCATGTGAATAAATTTTCACACTCGTGTTACGTATTCCAAGATGTGAATATATAAACAAAATGGTAAATCACGTATGTATTATGTGAGAAAACAAAACAACTGAAAACAAAATCACTTAATTTTATCATTACTGTAAAAACATTATAAATATAAAATTTTGAAAAGTCAATAACTCTTCAAAATGTATGTATTTATAACTAAGCTTACACATGTGATGTTTTAACAATATTGTTATTTAATAATTCTTTACTGATAAACATATTGTTTTAGAGTTTGTATTAAAGTGTGTATATAATTACAAATAAGTCATATCATAAACTAAAGCCAACATCAAGTTCGTGACAGCTCACCATGAAGAATCCTTTTATGTTAGGGTACACTTACCTTGACTTAACTGAGACCACGGGGTTGCCGACGTCTCTCACTAAACTTGGTAGAACAAGTTATGACGTCATATAACGTGATTCCGATTACACCCTCTCACATGGAGAAGGAAATATACAAAAAGGCTGACATATTCAACGACAACAATAAACAAAACTGCCCAATTACAAACTTTGAAACTTCGGCACTAGTCCAATGAAACTGGGTTTTTTCTCATATTTTCCTTACTTTATCGCACACACCAACTTCTTAAGCATTTAGTTTATCGATTCTCACCAAAATTGTTCAATTATTTGGGATCTGTCCATAAACAGATATATAATCTCGTGAAAAACTAACTCCCCGTATGTTCTAAACACCACTGGTACCACGAAGGGAAATTATTTAATTTCCTAGCGTCCCAAATCCCTTCTACGACAACTAATAGTAGGCCTAATGATAAGTGTAATTCTGTTCATGCTATAATTCACACTATGATAATTGTTTTTTTTAACAAATGTCTCGTATAAATAGTGTTCTGTCCACGACTATATTTATTGTACCCCAGCTGACCTTAAGAGTTCGAGATTGATCAAAATGTGTCGTTGACAATGGATGTAGCGATTTATTTAAGTTGTTCGGTGTTAACTAGGTTGGTTACGTTGTTCAGTGTTACCCAGATTAGTTACGTTGTTCAGTGTTACCCAGATTAGTTACGTTGTTCAGTGTTACCCAGATTAGTTACGTTGTTCAGTGTTATCTAGGTTAGTTATACTGTTTAGTGTTATGTAGATTAGTTACATTGTTCAGTGTTATATAGGTTAGTTACATTGTTTAGTGTTATGTAGATTAGTTACATTGTTCAGTGTTATATAGGTTAGTTACATTGTTTAGTGTTATCTAGATAGGTTACGTTGCTCAGTGTTATCTTTATTAATCCCACTGTCTAATGTTGTCTAAACTAGTCACGTTGCTCAGTGTTATCTATATTAATCCCACTGTCTAATGTTATCTAAACTAGTCACGTTGCTCAGTGTTATCTTTATTAATCCCACTGTCTAATGTTGTCTAAACTAGTCACGTTGCTCAGTGTTATCTATATTAATCCCACTGTCTAATGTTGTCTAAACTAGTCACGTTGTTTAGTGTTATCTATATTAATCCCACTGTCTAATGTTGTCTAAACTAGTCACGTTGTTTAGTGTTATCTTTATTAATCCCACTGTGTAATGTTGTCTAAACTAGTCACGTTGTTTAGTGTTATCTTTATTAATCCCACTGTCTAATGTTGTCTAAACTAGTCACGTTGTTTAGTGTTATCTTTATTAATCCCACTGTCTAATGTTGTCTAAACTAGTCACGTTGTTTAGTGTTATCTTTATTAATCCCACTGTCTAATGTTGTCTAAACTAGTCACGTTGTTTAGTGTTATCTTTATTAATCCCACTGTCTAATGTTGTCTAAACTAGTCACGTTGCTCAGTGTTATCTTTATTAATCCCACTGTCTAATGTTGTCTAAACTAGTCACGTTGCTCAGTGTTATCTATATTAATCCCACTGTCTAATGTTATCTAAACTAGTCACGTTGCTCAGTGTTATCTTTATTAATCCCACTGTCTAATGTTGTCTAAACTAGTCACGTTGCTCAGTGTTATCTATATTAATCCCACTGTCTAATGTTGTCTAAACTAGTCACGTTGTTTAGTGTTATCTATATTAATCCCACTGTCTAATGTTGTCTAAACTAGTCACGTTGTTTAGTGTTATCTTTATTAATCCCACTGTCTAATGTTGTCTAAACTAGTCACGTTGTTTAGTGTTATCTTTATTAATTCCACTGTCTAATGTTGTCTAAACTAGTCACGTTGTTTAGTGTTATCTTTATTAATCCCACTGTCCAATGTTGTCTAAACTAGTCACGTTGTTTAGTGTTATCTATATTAATCCCACTGTCTAATGTTGTCTAAACTAGTCACGTTGCTCAGTGTTATCTATATTAATCCCACTGTCTAGTGTTATCTAAACTAGTCACATTGTTTAGTGTTATCTTTATTAATCCCACTGTTTAATGTTATCTAAACTAGTCACATTGTTCAGTGTTATCTTTATTAATCCCACTGTCTAATGTTGTCTAAACTAGTCACGTTGCTCAGTGTTATCTATATTAATCCCACTGTCTAATGTTGTCTAAACTAGTCACGTTGCTCAGTGTTATCTATATTAATCCCACTGTCTAATGTTGTCTAAACTAGTCACATTGTTTAGTGTTATCTTTATTAATCCCACTGTCTAATGTTGTCTAAACTAGTCACATTGTTTAGTGTTATCTATATTAATCCCACTGTCTAATGTTGTCTAAACTAGTCACATTGTTTAGTGTTATCTATATTAATCCCACTGTCTAATGTTGTCTAAACTAGTCACATTGTTTAGTGTTATCTTTATTAATCCCACTGTCTAATGTTGTCTAAACTAGTCACATTGTTTAGTGTTATCTTTATTAATCCCACTGTCTAATGTTGTCTAAACTAGTCACATTGTTTAGTGTTATCTTTATTAATCCCACTGTCTAATGTTGTCTAAACTAGTCACATTGTTTAGTGTTATCTAGATAGGTTACGTTGCTCAGTGTTATCTATATTAATCCCACTGTCTAATGTTGTCTAAACTAGTCACATTGTTCAGTGTTATCTAGAGTAGTTACATTGTCTAATGTTATCTAAACTAGTCACGTTGCTCAGTGTTATCTATGTTAATCCCACTGTCTAATGTTATCTAAACTAGTCACGTTGCTCAGTGTTATCTATGTTAATCCCACTGTCTAATGTTATCTAAACAAGTCACGTTGCTCAGTGTTATCTATATTAATCCCACTGTCTAATGTTGTCTAAACTAGTCACGTTGCTCAGTGTTATCTATATTAATCCCACTGTCTAATGTTGTCTAAACTAGTCACATTGCTCAGTGTTATCTATGTTAATCCCACTGTCTAATGTTATCTAAACTAGTCACGTTGCTCAGTGTGATGCAATTGATTTGTGTTAGAGCACAAAAAAACTGAGTTTTATAAAATTAGGGTATGTTTGGAAAAATCAACAGAGTTTTATCATTAGAAAACTATCTCGTCTTGTGCTATGATTCATGTTGTACAGAAGTCGTCTTGGTTTTATTTAATAGTATCCGAGTTCCGAACAATTTGTTCTAATCATGGAAAACTCAAAGAAGAATATTGTGTGTGTGACAGATTGTTCTCTGGAAATGTGTGTCAGTACAAGGGTAAGTTATCAACTTTCGTGTTATTAAACAAACGTAAAGTATACGTTCTAATTAGGTAAATAGTTCGAGAAGAGAAATAAAATATTCTTACAGAAAAATAATTAGTTACAAGAAGAAACAGAAAAAGGTTAACTGAATTTATTACAATGTTTTTTATTTGCTACTAAGTATTATTATAGCAATATTATAGAACTATTGGCTGGAGTTACAAATACTAAAGTCTGAATCACTTTAACTTATAAATAACATTTTACTGTGAACAATAAAGATTAGAATCGTTACTTCGTATTTTAGTTACATATAGCGTTATTGTAGATAGCATTTAGTGTATAGGTACATCGGAATATATAAAACATTGGGGGGCAGTTTATGAATATAAATTGTTTTACAGTCAGTAAAAATTCCTTAAAATGTTATTCAACAAGTTCACAAAAAACAGCATTATTTTATTCAGAGAAAATAAACTGTTTCCTGCGAACTATAATAACGGAAGTCACACATATAATACGAATATTTTAGGTAGTAACCGATATACAAATTATGGCAAAGTTAGCACACTTCATAGACAAATACCAAATACAAAATTGTGAGGAGATATTCGGGCACCCAATCTAATTACTGGGGGAACGTGCCTTCTTTTGGCACAACGCCTATGACGTAACTGTTCAATACTTTGCTTGTGAGGAAGATTTTCAGCAAACTATTAAGAGGGTCAAATGATATTTCCGCACCAAAGTTAATTATTGGGGGAACGTGTCCCCTCTATGATGTGACTGTTGAATACTTTGCTTGTGGGTAAAATCTTGATCGTGTTTTAAAACCTTTTTTGTTAAAAGAACGTTTTGAAAACAACTAAAAAGGTGAACATTATTTGAAACACAGATGAGTGCTGGACAGACGAGGAATGTGGTCCGAACGGAAAGTGTATCAGTGTAGATAGCACCTCGTTTCCTAAGAAACAGTGTTTCTGTGAAGAAGGATGGTTTGGAGAAAACTGTAACAAAGGTACTTGTTGTTGTTTTTACGTTGTTATTGTCGCTTGGAAACGTTTAAATATGCTCGGATTTCAATCCATAGAATGATGTACTTTTGCTAGTGATGTAACTGATAAACTTATTTCCAGGGACGGTCTTAGTCATTCTAGAGCCTCGGACAGAATTCAGTAGCTGGGGCACATCATGATAAAAAAACAACAGCTCAGAAGTAGATTAAAAGGCACAGCATCAGAGGCTTTTCCATGCATGGGGCCCGGGCAATGGCCCGCTAGGTACAATCGCCTATAGTTATACCCAGACTGTAGTCTATATTTTAGTTTGTAAATAGTCCAGTACTAAAACCATTTGTTCAATACCATAAAACAGTAAATTAACTTTATTTCCTTTATCTGAACATTAGTTTTACGGGATACGAGAATTAAGCGAACAGGCCAAGGACCCTGATGTTAAGCATAGCCACCACTATCTTACATCTGCTAACTAGAGGAAGGGGAACCAGTCAGCAAAACTCACCACTTACACAAGCCACTCTTAAGTGAAAAAAGTGATTGACTGTGTCTTTTATAATACGATCGCAGTGGAAAATACGGTTTAAACCAAAGACCTTCTGTTCAAAACCCGACACTAAGTGACCTGAGAACTAAACGTAATTCAATAATTTATACTTCCGAGACTCCTTAATGATATAATAATAACGGTATAACAAATGTTATTTAGTCCTGATTACTGATATAGCGACGGACAGAAACAGAAGACTTGCAGACGACAATAACTACACGAAATTACTTCCCACTCTGCCTACAGAGTTTCTGTTGTTGTTTGTTGTTGCTCTCGCGTTTACTTACTTCTTAAAAATGTTTTTTCGTTTAAAACAATTTGAAAAACTAACGAATAAAATGCTGATTTTGATGTTGTCACTTGTAAACATTATTTCAACATGAAAAGGGGGCACAACGGACACTTTAATGATATACGAAATATTTAAAATTCAGAGAATACCGGCACCAGGAATAACTAACTCTCTAATTTTCACGTACATCGTCGTTCTCAGGTTGCATGACAATCACAGCGCAGATGATGGTTAATTGAATTATTTTTCTATGTCTCTCGTTAAATATTTAAACTGTTAAGTAGGTAATATCCTGATGACATATTACTAATTCTAGTGCAATGTTTTTTGTTTTCTGATCACTTTTATTTCCAGAATCTTCTGTGAAATCCGTAATGGTGGATTTGAGCAAATATACTCAAAAAGAATTATCAGACGATTATAAGCTGTACTGGAGAATAATTGAGGTAAGTTATCATTACACTAATACCACAGTGAAAAACGGATATTTTTCTGTCCATATAAATAGCTTCAGTGAGTGCATATTGAAAGACCACAGTGGCTAAATACACCGAATGTTGACTTATTTGTTTGTTTGTTTATAATTAAGCACAAAGCTACACAATGGACTATTTGCGCTAGCCGTCCCTAATTTAATCAGTGTAAGACTAGAGGAAAAGCGGTTAGTCATCACCACCCAACGCTAGCTCTTGGGCTATTCTTTTACCAATCAATAGTGGAATTCACCGCACATAATAACGCCCTCATGACTGAAAGGGCGAGAATGTTTGCTTTGACGGGGATTCGAACCCGCGACCTTCAGATGACGAATCGAGTGTTCTTACCACCTGGACATGCCGGACACACCAGTGAGAAAGCAGAATGGCTGGATTATTCCTTCGGCTTAAGGCTTTCACTAGAAACTTGTGTTAAACTAAATTAGATATTTTTTAAAAACTCGCCTGTGATGCTTGGGATATTGGTGAAGTATAAATAATATAACATTAAAAGCCACAGCATGTTACTAAAAACCCACGTAAATCCATGGATATGAACATACGAGTAAAATATGCACAACAAAATGGAGTACAGTGTCACCCTGTTCCTGTTTGAACCTTAATCATAATATTTTAAATAAAAAAGCACTGTATTCGCCATTATTATTGGTGTTTACAAATTATTGAAAATAAATTTTCAACAAGACTTCTAGCTGTAATTGAACATTTAAAGCTAAGTATGTGATCGGTGTCTATTTATTTCTATGTATGTGTCTGTTTGATTTTTACGTAATAAAATTTATATCAGGCAAACCATAAAGAAGGGGGATACTACATGAGTTTCGTTAGCTGCATTTACCCCTATGTTTCTTGTTACAGTTATTGTTAATATTGACGTCTTACTTACAGAAAACAAGGAGAGGATTGTTCAGGTTAACCCGTTATGCCCCACAAAAATCTTTTTTTGTTGTATCTTATGGTCCATGTATTTATTTTGTTTTCCCCTCGTGATTTCCATCTTATTGTTTTGGTTGGTTTCATGTACTTGTTTTGTTTTCCTTTCGTGACTTCCAACTTATTCTTGCACTTGGTTTCATATTCTTGTTTAGTTTGCTTCTCGTGACTTCCAACTTACTGCTGTAGTTGGTTCCATGTACTTGTTTTGTTTGCATCTCGTGACTTACATCTTACTGCTGTAGTTGGTTCCATATACTTCTTTTTTGCTCTTGTGACTTCCATCTTATTGTTATAGCTGGTTCCATGTACTTGTTTCTTCTCGTGACTTCCTACTTGCTATTATAGTTACAATAAACTATACATCATTACCAGACTAGTTTGTTTTGTTTCTTCTCGTGACTTCCTACTTGTTATTATAGTTACAACAAGCTATACATCATTACCACACTAGTTTGTTTTGTTTCTTCTCGTGACTTCCTACTTGTTATTATAGTTACAACAAGCTATACATCATTACCAAACTAGTTTGTTTTGTTTCTTCTCGTGACTTCCTACTTGTTATTATAGTTACAACAAGCTATACATCATTACCAGACTAGTTTGTTTTGTTTCTTCTTGTGACTTCCTACTTGTTATTATAGTTACAACAAGCTATACATCATTACCAAACTAGTTTGTTTTGTTTTTTCTCGTGACTTCCTACTTGTTATTATAGTTACAACAAGCTATACATCATTACCACACTAGTTTGTTTTGTTTCTTCTCGTGACATCCTACTTGTTATTATAGTTACAACAAGCTATACATCATTACCACACTAGTTTGTTTTGTTTCTTCTCGTGACTTCCTACTTGTTATTATAGTTACAACAAGCTATACATCATTACCAAACTAGTTTGTTTTGTTTCTTCTCGTGACTTCCTACTTGTTATTATAGTTACAACAAGCTATACATCATTACCAAACTAGTTTGTTTTGTTTCTTCTCGTGACTTCCTACTTGTTATTATAGTTACAACAAGCTATACATCATTACCAGACTAGTTTGTTTTGTTTCTTCTCGTGACTTCCTACTTGTTATTATAGTTACAACAAGCTATACATCATTACCAGACTAGTTTGTTTTGTTTCTTCTCGTGACTTCCTATTTGTTATTATAGTTACAACAAGCTATACATCATTACCACACTAGTTTGTTTTGTTTCTTCTCGTGACTTCCTACTTGTTATTATAGTTACAACAAGCTATACATCATTACCAGACTAGTTTGTTTTGTTTCTTCTCGTGACTTCCTACTTGTTATTATAGTTACAACAAGCTATACATCATTACCAGACTAGTTTGTTTTGTTTCTTCTCGTGACTTCCTACTTGTTATTATAGTTACAACAAGCTATACATCATTACCAGACTAGTTTGTTTTGTTTCTTCTCGTGACTTCCTATTTGTTATTATAGTTACAACAAGCTATACATCATTACCACACTAGTTTGTTTTGTTTCTTCTCGTGACTTCCTACTTGTTATTATAGTTACAACAAGCTATACATCATTACCAGACTAGTTTGTTTTGTTTCTTCTCGTGACTTCCTACTTGTTATTATAGTTACAACAAGCTATACATCATTACCAAACTAGTTTGTTTTGTTTTTTCTCGTGACTTCCTACTTGTTATTATAGTTACAACAAGCTATACATCATTACTACACTAGTTTGTTTTGTTTCTTCTCGTGACATCCTACTTGTTATTATAGTTACAACAAGCTATACATCATTACCACACTAGTTTGTTTTGTTTCTTCTCGTGACTTCCTACTTGTTATTATAGTTACAACAAGCTATACATCATTACCAAACTAGTTTGTTTTGTTTTTTCTCGTGACTTCCTACTTGTTATTATAGTTACAACAAGCTATACATCATTACCAAACTAGTTTGTTTTGTTTCTTCTCGTGACTTCCTATTTGTTATTATAGTTACAACAAGCTATACATCATTACCAAACTAGTTTGTTTTGTTTCTTCTCGTGACTTCCTACTTGTTATTATAGTTACAACAAGCTATACATCATTACCAGACTAGTTTGTTTTGTTTCTTCTCGTGACTTCCTATTTGTTATTATAGTTACAACAAGCTATACATCATTACCAGACTAGTTTGTTTTGTTTCTTCTCGTGACTTCCTACTTGTTATTATAGTTACAACAAGCTATACATCATTACCAGACTAGTTTGTTTTGTTTCTTCTCGTGACTTCCTACTTGTTATTATAGTTACAACAAGCTATACATCATTACCAGACTAGTTTGTTTTGTTTCTTCTCGTGACTTCCTATTTGTTATTATAGTTACAACAAGCTATACATCATTACCAGTTTGTTTTGTTTCTTCTCGTGACTAGTTTGTTTTGTTTCTTCTCGTGACTTCCTACTTGTTATTATAGTTACAACAAGCTATACATCATTACCAGACTAGTTTGTTTTGTTTCTTCTCGTGACTTCCTACTTGTTATTATAGTTACAACAAGCTATACATCATTACCAGACTAGTTTGTTTTGTTTCTTCTCGTGACTTCCTACTTGTTATTATAGTTACAACAAGCTATACATCATTACCAGACTAGTTTGTTTTGTTTCTTCTCGTGACTTCCTACTTGTTATTATAGTTACAACAAGCTATACATCATTACCAGACTAGTTTGTTTTGTTTCTTCTCGTGACTTCCTACTTGTTATTATAGTTACAACAAGCTATACATCATTACCAGACTAGTTTGTTTTGTTTCTTCTCGTGACTTCCTACTTGTTATTATAGTTACAACAAGCTATACATCATTACCAGACTAGTTTGTTTTGTTTCTTCTCGTGACTTCCTACTTGTTATTATAGTTACAACAAGCTATACATCATTACCAGACTAGTTTGTTTTGTTTCTTCTCGTGACTTCCTACTTGTTATTATAGTTACAACAAGCTATACATCATTACCAGACTAGTTTGTTTTGTTTCTTCTCGTGACTTCCTACTTGTTATTATAGTTACAACAAGCTATACATCATTACCAGACTAGTTTGTTTTGTTTCTTCTCGTGACTTCCTACTTGTTATTATAGTTACAACAAGCTATACATCATTACCAGACTAGTTTGTTTTGTTTCTTCTCGTGACTTCCTACTTGTTATTATAGTTACAACAAGCTATACATCATTACCAGACTAGTTTGTTTTGTTTCTTCTCGTGACTTCCTACTTGTTATTATAGTTACAACAAGCTATACATCATTACCAGACTAGTTTGTTTTGTTTCTTCTCGTGACTTCCTACTTGTTATTATAGTTACAACAAGCTATACATCATTACCAGACTAGTTTGTTTTGTTTCTTCTCGTGACTTCCTACTTGTTATTATAGTTACAACAAGCTATACATCATTACCAGACTAGTTTGTTTTGTTTCTTCTCGTGACTTCCTACTTGTTATTATAGTTACAACAAGCTATACATCATTACCAGACTAGTTTGTTTTGTTTCTTCTCGTGACTTCCTACTTGTTATTATAGTTACAACAAGCTATACATCATTACCAGACTAGTTTGTTTTGTTTCTTCTCGTGACTTCCTACTTGTTATTATAGTTACAACAAGCTATACATCATTACCAGACTAGTTTGTTTTGTTTCTTCTCGTGACTTCCTACTTGTTATTATAGTTACAACAAGCTATACATCATTACCAGACTAGTTTGTTTTGTTTCTTCTCGTGACTTCCTACTTGTTATTATAGTTACAACAAGCTATACATCATTACCACACTAGTTTGTTTTGTTTCTTCTCGTGACTTCCTACTTGTTATTATAGTTACAACAAGCTATACATCATTACCAGACTAGTTTGTTTTGTTTCTTCTCGTGACTTCCTACTTGTTATTATAGTTACAACAAGCTATACATCATTACCAGACTAGTTTGTTTTGTTTCTTCTCGTGACTTCCTACTTGTTATTATAGTTACAACAAGCTATACATCATTACCAGACTAGTTTGTTTTGTTTCTTCTCGTGACTTCCTACTTGTTATTATAGTTACAACAAGCTATACATCATTACCAGACTAGTTTATTTTGTTTTTTCTCGTGACTTCCTACTTGTTATTATAGTTACAACAAGCTATACATCATTACCAAACTAGTTTGTTTTGTTTCTTCTTGTGACTTCCTACTTGTTATTATATTTACAACAAGCTATACATCATTACCAAACTAGTTTGTTTTGTTTCTTCTCGTGACTTCCTACTTGTTATTATAGTTACAACAAGTTATACATCATTACCACACTAGTTTGTTTTGTTTCTTCTCGTGACTTCCTACTTGTTATTATAGTTACAACAAGCTATACATCATTACCACACTAGTTTGTTTTGTTTCTTCTCGTGACTTCCTACTTGTTATTATAGTTACAACAAGCTATACATCATTACCAAACTAGTTTGTTTTGTTTCTTCTTGTGACTTCCTACTTGTTATTATAGTTACAACAAGCTATACATCATTACCAGACTAGTTTGTTTTGTTTCTTCTCGTGATTTCCTACTTGTTATTATAGTTACAACAAGCTATACATCATTACCAGACTAGTTTGTTTTGTTTCTTCTCGTGACTTCCTACTTGTTATTATAGTTACAACAAGCTATACATCATTACCAGACTAGTTTGTTTTGTTTCTTCTCGTTACTTCCTACTTGTTATTATAGTTACAACAAGCTATACATCATTACCAGACTAGTTTGTTTTGTTTCTTCTCGTGACTTCCTACTTGTTATTATAGTTACAACAAGCTATACATCATTACCACACTAGTTTGTTTTGTTTCTTCTCGTGACTTCCTACTTGTTATTATAGTTACAACAAGCTATACATCATTACCAGACTAGTTTGTTTTGTTTCTTCTCGTGACTTCCTACTTGTTATTATAGTTACAACAAGCTATACATCATTACCACACTAGTTTGTTTTGTTTCTTCTCGTGACTTCCTACTTGTTATTATAGTTACAACAAGCTATACATCATTACCACACTAGTTTGTTTTGTTTCTTCTCGTTACTTCCTACTTGTTATTATAGTTACAACAAGCTATACATCATTACTAGACTAGTTTGTTTTGTTTCTTCTCGTGACTTCCTACTTGTTATTATAGTTACAACAAGCTATACATCATTACCAGACTAGTTTGTTTTGTTTCTTCTCGTGACTTCCTACTTGTTATTATAGTTACAACAAGCTATACATCATTACCAGACTAGTTTGTTTTGTTTCTTCTCGTGACTTCCTATTTGTTATTATAGTTACAACAAGCTATACATCATTACCACACTAGTTTGTTTTGTTTCTTCTCGTGACTTCCTACTTGTTATTATAGTTACAACAAGCTATACATCATTAGCAGACTAGTTTGTTTTGTTTCTTTTCGTGACTTCCTACTTGTTATTATAGTTACAACAAGCTATACATCATTACCACACTAGTTTGTTTTGTGGAGTTTTTCTTTTTTCTTTCTATCAGAATACTCGTTTTTGGGATTTCACTTCATAAATATTTTCATTTACCTAATGAAAGTTCGTCGTTAGGTATAACTGTGTTATTCTGTTTATTATTATTATTATCAAACTGTATATAATAGTCGATTTAGAATTTTATTATGTGAAACTGTTACCGATAATATCTGAAACATATCTGTACGTAAACGTGACCAGTAAGTCCAGTATCTTGTTAAAGGTTTGAGTTTCGACATGACTGTGTTCTATACAAGTTTTTAACACGAGAAAGATAACCATTCACCTACAATTGTGATTAAATAAGGTATTATTGAGGAAGCATGGCTGTAAACAGTTTTTAAAACATGTTTTTTTACAATGTTATAAGCAAAGTCTTAGGATAAATAACCCTCTGTAGAACACGTTATGAAAACACGGTGTAAAAAGAATTTTTTCTTTGAATTTCTTACTTATATAGGTCTATACTACACAATTTTTAAATATACTTTGATAAGTTATAAATAAATGCATTTCGTGCCTAGAAGTGACCGTTCAGTTTGAGAACCAACAAAATAATTCCATAATTGAAGCACTTGCGCGTGTGCTGAGCCAGTGTTTCCCAAAGTGGAAGTCGCGCCACCTAGGGGCTGTAAAGCCGAAAGCAAATATAATTAATTTTTAATTCTAAATGAACAACGAAAAACGGTAAAAGCTATGTTCAGTTAAGTAAACGATACTCTGTGTCAAAAGAATGTTTTATTATTTGTACTACGTCACTGTTTTTCACAATACCACAGTAATAGTTGGGGGGGGGACTGAAAGTTTTATATTCACATCAAGGGAGCCTCTGCTTATTAGAGTTTGGGACCCGCTGTGCTAAATAACAAATATTTACCTGTGCTACCCAATGTGCAACATAGGGTTAACAAGATGTATTCAACAGCTCATAAACTGAACATGTTATACTTATTTTAATTATATACAAACACATTCCTGTGTTCTTTCAAATTTACGATGCAAATGAAAAGTGCCCCTCGTGTCTACATATTCAGTTCTCCATTAAACTCTAAAATATTCTCGACATAGGCCAAGTCATACCATATAACCATACTCTCGATCTCCGGTTCACATTTTTAGATTTTGTTTTGTTTTGTTTGTTTTTTAATTTCGCACAAAGCTACTCGAGGGCTATCTGTGCTAGCCGTCCCTAATTTAGCAGTGTAAGACTAGAGGGAAGGTAGCTAGTCATCACCACCCACCGCCAACTCTTGGGCTACTCTTTTACCAACGAGTAGTGGGATTGACCGTCACATTTTAACGCCCTCACGGCTGAAAGGGCGAGCATGTTTGTCGCGATGGGGATGCGAACCCGCGACCCTCAGATTGCGAGTCGCACGCCTTAACACGTTTGTCCATGCCGGGCCCACACATTTGTTAGAAAAATTGTATATCAAATTGGAATGAATTTTATTGTATTTTGCAAGTGGTACTTTATTATTTTTTATTATTGGTGTAACCCATTACGAGATCCAAAAAATGATATTTGGCTTTTTAGGTGAGCTGATTTGAGATAAACCGTTGTATTAAAGAACTGTTTTATATATATGATCTACTTTTATATATACTGTATTTGTAAAGTAGGGGGAACAGTGTTCTATTTTAATTGAGTTCAGTACAATGTATGAAGTATATTGAGAAAAGTGTTTTCTTTAACAATGAATGTTGATGTACTGTTAGTATACACGTGCTCAGTGAATGTTGATGTATTGTTAGTATACACGTGCTCAGTGAATGTTGATGTACCGTTAGTATACACGTGCTCAGTGAATGTTGATGTATTGTTAGTATACACGTGCTCAGTGAATGTTGATGTATTGTTAGTATACACGTGCTCAGTGAATGTTGATGTACTGTTAGTATACACGTGCTCAGTGAATGTTGATGTATTGTTAGTATACACGTGCTCAGTGAGTGTTGATGTATTGTTAGTATACACGTGCTCAGTGAATGTTGATGTACCGTTAGTATACACGTGCTCAGTGAATGTTGATGTATTGTTAGTATACACGTGCTCAGTGAATGTTGATGTATTGTTAGTATACACGTGCTCAGTGAGTGTTGATGTATTGTTAGTATACACGTGCTCAGTGAGTGTTGATGTACTGTTAGTATACACGTGCTCAGTGAGTGTTGATGTATTGTTAGTATACACGTGCTCAGTGAGTGTTGATGTATTGTTAGTATACACGTGCTCAGTGAGTGTTGATGTACTGTTAGTATACACGTGCTCAGTGAATGTTGATGTATTGTTAGTATACACGTGCTCAGTGAATGTTGATGTATTGTTAGTATACACGTGCTCAGTGAATGTTGATGTATTGTTAGTATACACGTGCTCAGTGAGTGTTGATGTACTGTTAGTATACACGTGCTCAGTGAGTGTTGATGTATTGTTAGTATACACGTGCTCAGTGAATGTTGATGTACTGTTAGTATACACGTGCTCAGTGAATGTTGATGTATTGTTAGTATACACGTGCTCAGTGAGTGTTGATGTATTGTTAGTATACACGTGCTCAGTGAATGTTGATGTACCGTTAGTATACACGTGCTCAGTGAATGTTGATGTATTGTTAGTATACGTGCTCAGTGAATGTTGATGTATTGTTAGTATACACGTGCTCAGTGAGTGTTGATGTATTGTTAGTATACACGTGCTCAGTGAGTGTTGATGTACTGTTAGTATACACGTGCTCAGTGAGTGTTGATGTATTGTTAGTATACACGTGCTCAGTGAGTGTTGATGTATTGTTAGTATACACGTGCTCAGTGAGTGTTGATGTACTGTTAGTATACACGTGCTCAGTGAATGTTGATGTATTGTTAGTATACACGTGCTCAGTGAATGTTGATGTATTGTTAGTATACACGTGCTCAGTGAATGTTGATGTATTGTTAGTATACACGTGCTCAGTGAGTGTTGATGTACTGTTAGTATACACGTGCTCAGTGAGTGTTGATGTATTGTTAGTATACACGTGCTCAGTGAATGTTGATGTATTGTTAGTATACACGTGCTCAGTGAATGTTGATGTATTGTTGGTATACACGTGCTCAGTGAATGTTGATGTATTGTTAGTATACACGTGCTCAGTGAATGTTGATGTATTGTTAGTATACACGTGCTCAGTGAATGTTGATGTATTGTTAGTATACACGTGCTCAGTGAATGTTGATGTATTGTTAGTATACACGTGCTCAGTGAGTGTTGATGTACTGTTAGTATACACGTGCTCAGTGAGTGTTGATGTATTGTTAGTATACACGTGCTCAGTGAATGTTGATGTATTGTTAGTATACACGTGCTCAGTGAATGTTGATGTATTGTTAGTATACACGTGCTCAGTGAATGTTGATGTACTGTTAGTATACACGTGCTCAGTGAATGTTGATGTATTGTTAGTATACACGTGCTCAGTGAATGTTGATGTACTGTTAGTATACACGTGCTCAGTGAATGTTGATGTATTGTTAGTATACACGTGCTCAGTGAGTGTTGATGTATTGTTAGTATACACGTGCTCAGTGAATGTTGATGTATTGTTAGTATACACGTGCTCAGTGAGTGTTGATGTATTGTTAGTATACACGTGCTCAGTGAGTGTTGATGTATTGTTAGTATACACGTGCACAGTGAATGTTGATGTACCGTTAGTATACATGTAAAATTTATTGTTTATGAACTTTGAAAAACTCCAGTACACAGTTTGTTTCACTGTATGAAGTTTTTTAATGTCTGCCATATTTATAAAATTCATCCTGTCCAAGAATGAAATTCCTGAACAAGTCGTTTGTTTCAAACGTGAGGCACATTGACTTTATTATAAAATAATTTCTTTTAACAATCGTTTTATTATTTAATTCTAACTCATTTCTATGTCAATACCAGTAATCTTCGCCACGCCTTCAACAAGCTGTTCGTGGTATTCGGTCATGTTTTGTGAAATCATTAGTATCTCATTAGGTCATAAAACGAAGCCATCGAAGGCCCGGCGTGGCCCCATGATTAGGGCGCTAAACTCGTAATCTGAGGATCGCGGGTTCATATCCTCTTCATACCAAATATGTTTGCCATTTCAGTCATGGGGGCGTTATAATGTAACGGTCAATCCTATTATTCGTTGGTAAAAGAGTAGCCCAAGAGTTGGCAATGGGTGTGAAGGCTAGCTGACTTTCCTCTAGTCTTTCATTGCTAAAGTATGGGCGTCTAGAGCAGAGAGCCCTCGTGTAGCATTGGGCGAAATTCAGAAAACAAGTGAACAGAAAGTAATCGAAACGGAAATATTCTCCGTTCACGTGATCGCACTATCTTCTGTACACAGCGCTACCTAGCTGATTTTAAATAACAATTATTAACATCGCTAACGATCCATATTTGCAACAAATTTTTATACTTGCATATTTTCTTTGTTTTATGAAGCTCATTTATGAAGTATGTCATATTTCTTTTAACATGGAACAATGATAAGTTATCGTGCCAGATTATTTTTTTAAATTTCGCGCAAAGCCACATGAGGGCTATCTGCGCTAACTGTCCCTAATTTTGCAGTGTAAGACTAGAAGTTAGGCAGCTAGTCATAACCACCCACCACCAACTCTTGGGCTACTCTTTTACCAACGAATAGTAGGATTGACCGTAACATTACAATGCACCCACAGCTGAAAGGGCGAGCATGTTTGGTGTGGCGAGGATTCGAACCCGCGACCCTCAGATTACGATTCGATTGCCTTAACCACCTGGCCATGCCGGGCCATTGTGTCACATATTGCCAAAAAAACAAAACCAAAAAAAAACTTGACCTGTTTAAAATTGACCATCTGCTCAAGTTACTTAAAAATATATCAATAGAATATAATAAGACAACAGTTTCAAAAACCGATGTTCTGTTAGCTGGAAGGTTTAGTCATTTATTTAACCAAAAAGTACAATATTCATTAAACTGAAAAACATTTTAATGAAGCTTGAACTTATATTTTTTTATTCAAGTGAATAATTTTCCTAAAAACTCGTTGTATTTGGTGTTTATCTCTAAGATATAACTGTTCTCTAAGGAGTTATCAGATTTATGGAATTAACCTGAAAAGTTAAACTGCGTATAATGTTTCAGAACACTTGCCTCGTGAAACAAATATGTCGTGACGTTGACCCTAAAACAACAATTGTTACAGTTTAATTGTGGCGTGAGTAACCATGGTCTCAATGTGTGTGTTTTGGAGAGGTCATATTTAGGGTTACTACACTTCTAGAGTGAAAATCTGGGACATATTGTTTTCCCTCTACATGAAGTGGCTGTGTAACAGTCTAAATTACAACTCACATTTCACGTGATAAGTGACACAGTATTTCTGTATAGCGTTCTAAAACCACAGGGAAACAAATTTTGGTAAAAAACTTAACAGTTAAAAACAAAAAGGATAAATGTGTCTAAATTGTTTTGAACCTGTTCAAACCTGTTGCTTATTCGATTTATTTTTCGCGGCTGCGCGGGTCTTCAGCTGACCAATGAGTGGCGAAGAAAACATAGCAGTGAGGGAGAATACTTTACTGTGTGGTTTTCCCTGGCTCATTTTCTACATTAAATTTAAAGTAGTCGTGTGTACGACAAATCGTACGTATTAGGACACGAAGAAACTGGGGTGGTAAAATAGCGCTATTGTTTCTCATTGGAACAAAAGGGTGATGACTAAAACCTAGAACAATACCAGTGTCATTTGGATGGTGTTTTGTAACCATAGTTATAATGGACAGCAAAGATGAAAGAAACATACACATAACATTGATTCGTACATTTTGGTTTAAACGATACGTTCGTTTGTTTGTCACACCAAAATGCTCGCCCTTTCAGCCGTGGGGGGTGTTATAATGTGTCGACGAATCCCACTAATCGTTGGTAAAAGAGTAGCCCAAGAGTTGGCGGTGATGATTGGCTGCCTTCTCTCTAGTCTTACACTGGTAAATGAGGGATGGCTAGCGCAGAGAGCCCTCGAGTAGCTTTGTGCGAAATTCAAAACAAACAAAACCAAATCGTTTGTTTGGAATTAAACACAAAGCTACATAATTGGCTACCTGTGCTCTGCTCACCACGGATATCGAAACCAGGTTTTTAGCGTTGTAAGTCCTCAGAATACCACTGTCCCACTGTTTTTTTTTATTTCGCCCAAAGCTACACAAGGGCTATCTGCACTGGTCGTCACTAATTTAGCAGTGTAAGACTAGAGGGAAGGCAGCTAGTCATCACCTCCAACCGCCAACTCTTGGGCTACTCTCTTACCAACGAATAGTGGGATTGACTGTCATATTATAACGCCCCCACGGTTGAAAGGGCGAACATGTTTGGTGTGGCGGGGTTTCGAACCCGCGACCCTCAGATTACGATTCGAGCGCCCTAACCACCTGGCCATGCCGATCCTAACGATAAGTATGATTAGAATTAATAAATAAAAAATAATTTCTGACACTGGTGTAGTTTTGTGCAACATATTACAGCCACTTGTATTGTCTAAACATAAAGATATAAAAAGATAAAGCACCTGTAACTATTTGGGAACAGTTTCAGGAACTGGTATTGGATAATTTTGTGTCACGAGCGTTTTAAATGATACTCCACTAGGAGGAGGTTGGCTCAATGGTAAGTTTACTGAAATACTGTGCCAAAATCCGGAGCTCGATTCTTTGAGGTGTTAAAAACGTAGATATCTCATTTTGTAACTTTACGTTTAAAGGAAACAGTGTAAATTAAGCTGTATGTTGAAACAAATAGTAACTTTTCACTATAGTTCATAAATGTTTTAAAAATTCAAAAGCAGAACAAAGCAGTTATTTTCTTGGTAGTTTCATTTTGCGGTGGTTCGGCATAGCCATGTGGTTAAGGCACTCGACTCGTAATCCGAGGGTCGGGGGTTCAAATCCCCGTCAACCAAACATGCTCGTTCTTTCAGCCGCTGGGGCGTTATAATGTGACGGTCATTCCCACTATTCGTTGGTAAAAGAGCAGCCCAAGAGGTGGCGGTGGGTGGTGATGACTAGCTGCCTTCCCTCTAGTTCTACACTGCAAAATTTGGGACGGCTAGGGCAGATAGCCCTCGTGTAGCTTTGCGCGAAATTCAAATCAAACAAACAAACCAGTGGCGTGCAAGGTCCACTTATGATACACAGTTGTATATCGTGCAAGGTCAACAATATACCAGTCAACAACTATAGGTTTACATGCCTCGCTCACATGCTATCATATTGCACAAAGGAATCTAGAACATGGTTTTAATTTACTTTGTAATTTAGTGTATACTTACGGAACAACAGTAAGCCTGACTCCAGCTTCTCTCTCTTGGGTTGGAGTGGTTGACGATTTTTTTAAAATTGTTAACTTGATTGTTTAAACCACTAGAATGAGCTTGAGTTTGATTGACTAGTGTGAAATTTCTGGGGCTGTAATGGGTGAAGGGAGAAATTATTGTCTTAGAGCTTTCGTAGGCCTAATATGCCATAGTACAATGAGTGCTTGCTACAAATGTTACAGAATTAAAGGTGTTAATAAGATTTTTTCCACATGGTTATTCTTCAGTTTTACTTTAAACATAGGTGATTCATCATATATTAAATTGTTATATATATATTATGTACGTGTGTATCTGTAATTGTACGTAAGAAAAGGAAACAATATGTATATTATTAGTTATTGTTGTTTTCGTCCACTGTCTTTTAGTATCATATATATAAAACGTCAGAAATCGCTTTGTGTTTTGTTCACTCGAATTGTTTTAATTTCGTTTTTAAGGAAACTGAAGAGATTGAGGCTATTCTCAAAGTTAATGGTTCGAGTTTCGTCGCCCTTGGATGGAGACCTCAAGCTGTAGGATCTAGTTGTAAGGCTTTTCCTGTTATCAGGAATCGTCGTGGTACGTCATCACTCGAGTCAGAAACGGACAATAAAACGAACATTATAAATGGACAGAAAGGAACAGAGGAACCTGTTGCTGAACCACCTTCAGAACCGAGTTCTGGAGAAAATGCGAAAAATGACAAAACCCGTGAAAAAGATCATCGGGACACTTCTGAAGAAGTCACATCTTCAAACACGAACAAGGAGCCAGGAGCAAAAAACCCTCAGGGCCCTTTACCTTCAGCACCCTTTGGTGGACCACCCTATTACTTCCCACCGTCAGAAACTTCATTGAATGACAAGGCCTTTGGTTTCCCAACGTCGGGGAACTCCAAGCAACACTCGACGCAAAACTACAAACACATTATTGATGAAAATGGTAATTTAATTGGCATCACACTGGTGGGCAATCCTCAGAAAGCCCCAGACAGACGCAATTTTTTATATTGGGGACCGTTTCAAACGTGGGGCTCAATCACTACCTGAATCCGAAGCATCTGCAAAACCATCGAAGAGTAAACCAAGCCCATCTATTACGTATCCACCAATATCTTCCTATACCCCTCGTCACGAGTTTCATGCCATGGATTGTACAGATATTGTAATAGGGGTTGTTCGAGGAAAGGCCAGTCGTATCTCTGACTACTATACCCGCGACAGGTCAACACCTCGTGTTGATTCTTACTATGGTGGTACAGATAGTTTGACTGCTGCAGTAGGAGCTGAGGACAATGGAGTGACCACAGTTTTATTCCGAAAAAAAGTAAAAGGTAGGATGATTGTTTCTGTCTATCTCTGTGTTAAAACTCTTAACAAATGTTATATTTTCGTAGAAGTTTTAGCCACTATGATTTAAGTATTGAGCTCAAACAGAAATTTAGTAAAACAACGAGATACGAATCGTTACGTTATACGGCATTGTCTGTTGTAAACAAAGAAAAAGTTTAATAAAATTAAAAGAAATAAGTTATTCAGCGAGCACAATATTAGATTATGAAGTAACACAGAAGTGCATTTCTCAAAATCCTCTTGGTTCATTACGTTTCAAACCAAAGACTATAAATCTGCGATATAACACGTTTTTCTTTCGTAACTAATGTTAGGCTTAGCGTTTTTTAGACGCTATTTGTAGTCTTATCAGTTTCGTTCTTTCGTCACGTTTCCGCGTATAATATTCAGGGAACCGACTTGCACCTACAGTATATAATTTTACTTTTTCCAGCAAAAGAACTCACTGACCACACCATTGAGAACAGTTTAATGAACGTCATCTGGGCCAAAGGTCAAGAGCCTGGAATGTATATCCACCGGCCTGAAACAGGACTTGAAGCAGGTAACGCCAAGATAACAGATTTCTACAGGCCTGATGAGATAAAATATCACGGACATGGAAAACAGCGTGGAAAGCTTACCCTGAACTTTTTCGGTAAGACGAACCAGTTCTCTAGTACTTGAGCTCATGTTAAAGGCCCTGTGGTTTCTAGGTGTAGTGCCTGACACAGTTACATTGTTACAGATTAACGTCGTTCCTATTAAGCGAACTATATTAAAAAAAAAAATATTGATACTGCTAAATGATTGTGTTTAATGAATCACCAATCATATAAGTAAATTAACAGCAGTTTTGTAATTTAATTACTTACAAACTATTTGTTCTTTTACACCTTTAACAACCAATTATAAATCTTCAAAAATGTGTGAGAGACAACATTAGGTGATAAAAAAACAACACACACATACACAAAATTACAAGTCATAGAACTCTTGAGGAAGTCAGCAGAACATTGGGACCACGTGTTAATACTAGCGTTTCTCCATGCTAAACGTCATTAAACGAATGAACAGGGACATCATTTTAAAATACATATATCTGCTCATTCACTTTGTATACCGAGTGGATTTATTTGTTAAGAAATTCGCGCAAAGCTACACGAGGGCTATCTGCGCTAGCCGTCTATAATATAGCAGTATAAGACTAGAGGGAAGGCAGAAAGTCATCACCGCCAACTCGTGGGCTACTCTTTTATTAACGAATAGTGAGATTGATTGAACATTATAGCGCTCCTACGGCTGAAAGGGGATTCGAACCTGTGACCCTTTGATTACGACTCAAACGCTCTAACCACCAGGTCATGCCGTGCCGTTGAGTAGGTGTTGAAGCCAACTGATGAATCCCACCACTTTTAGAAAAAAAAATAGACTTAAAGTTATCCCTGACAAGGTATACCTATTGGTTTATAAAACTTCAAACTCATTTCCTCGAGGTAACTAATTCTGCAGTAAGAACAGATTTATAATTGCATGTAACTATGTGGTATTATAGTAACACTGGCTTTGGAATTTAAATTCCATAAAAGTTGTTTTAATTTTAATAATGTGTATTTCATAGTTCAGCTTCGCAGATTTCGAAAATAACATTAATGATTTTCAATTATGTAAGGACTTTTTTTTATTCAAATCGAGAATAAAAACTTGCTTGGTAAAAGTTATCAAAATATAACAAATTAGGGTAACTTACACAACCTCTTGTTACCATAGCAACGAATAAGAAGTATTGAAATAAAAAAGAAATTCAAAGTGCACGTATAAACAAATACAATTCAGGAATGGTGCGTCATGTTAACAGTTCTATACTAGTGGTATGTTTCTCGTGAGTTCTAGAACGATCGATAAAACTCACGTCGCGATTAGTCCAGAGAAATCTATAGCCAGTGGTTGTCAACATTTCAAGCACAGCAAAATGTGACCTGATTTCAATGAAAATGATTCATTTATTTAAAAGTACATGTGATGTTTTATGAAAAATCTGTATGTAATGAAGAAAAATGGATTTTCGTTTATTTTTTTTTATTTAGAATTAAGCACGAAGTTACACAATGGGCTATCTGTGCTCTGCCCACCAAGGTTATCGAAACGTGGTTTTTAGCTGTGTGAGTCCGCAGACATAGCGCTATGCTTCTGGGGAGAGGGGAGCAGAAAATGGATATTTTTTGGATTCGGTGTACAGAAATTACTGCAGAACATGTAGAAATTAAATCCAATAAAACCATCACAGGCGTATGTAATTATTAGTATGCTTACATGTAAACCAAAAAGTCATTTTAGGGTCTTTTGACTGACAGATAACACCCTACTGTACAACAATGAGAGTGATTAAAATTGGTGACCTTCGGTCTTCTTCCAGTGAAACTACTATGATGAAGAACTTAACCACATCCAACCGACACCTATTAATATACAGTTCAACCAGACTGTATCATAAATACAATAATATCGTGAGATGTTATATTATTCATACAAATGAGTAAATTTATCCCCAGAATAAATCAGAATTATTTGAATCAGACAGAATACCAAACAGAAATCCGTGACTCAAAAATATTGAATAGTTCTATTGTTTAAATTTTTTATAAAAAGTTGATCTTGTAATTAGCTCATTTTAGCCCAATTATGGTGATAATACAAAATTTACAGGATTTTTAAAAATTATCCGTGAGAAATTTCATTATAAAACCGTTAAGTGTTGTAACCGATACTATATTGTGCTGTTAATTTGTCATTGCAGATGGGACAAGTCAATCCTCTGCAGCGACTGTTGCGTCACCTAGTGGCGAATGGAAGTATCCTCACAACTGTATTGAGGAGAGTTGTCAGTATCACATTAAATGGAAGATGGAAACAGATACCGATGATATTCACTTCGTCATTCACAGCTCTAATGGTGACAAGTGGACTGGTGTTGGTTTCTCGGAGAATCCTAAAATGGTAATAGTTTACAACTATTTTATTCAAAGATATTGGTAATTGAAACTACGTGATTAGATTTGATCAACCTTCAAGTGTAGGGGGGCTCCAGTATGGACTCGTGGTTAGGGCGCTCGACTCGTAATCTGAGGGTCGCCCTTTCAGCCATGGAGGCGTTATAATATAATGGTCAATCACACTATTTGTCGGCAAAAGAGTAGCCCAAGAGTTGGCGGTGGGTGGAGATAACTAGCTGCCTTCCCTCTAGTCTTAAACTGCAAAATTAGAGACGGCTAGCACAGATAGCCCTCGAGTGGCTTTGCGTGAAATTCAAAACAAACCAAAACCAAACCTATTTTAAAATACACGATTAACATTTCATTTGGATGACCAACGTATAATTCTGTAACAACCTATTTATTTAATTGTTTCATTTTTTATTTATTTACTGATGACGTATATTTTGGCCCCCCGCTGGTACAGCGGTAAGTCTACGAATTTACAACGCTAAAATCAGGGGTTCGATTCTTTTCGGTGGCCTCAGCAGATAGTACGATGTGGCTTTGCTATAAGAAAACATACACACACGTGTATATTTTGTTACTGTTTTTACAGTAAATCGCTGTAAAAGCTGTAACTTATAGTAAAATCTGTTTATTCGTTTACGCGAAATAGACCGATCTTGTGACATATGATGAGTCTGAGTTTTTTTAAGTGCAGTGATGTAGTTAAATTAAGTTAGTTGGCAAGACCTGTGAATATGAGCGAGGATGCATGTGGTTTTCAAAGGAGAGTGATAGTGGTGTCCATTTTGCAGAAGTTTTGTTAGACGTTGCGTTTCACAAGCCCTTACCATTAGATCCTACAATCGTACAGAATATATTTACTACTACAAAAAATTGTACCAACCAACCACTTGTAACCGACCGAGAAAAAAAAACAGTACTTATTGAACAGGTTTCAGTAATGGTCAGATTTGTCTGTCTGTGGTCATACCGTGTAAAGGACATTGCTGAACCAAATTTTCAAACTGGATGAATATGGCCTAGTGTTCAGTGTGCAGGACAGCGAATTGAAGGGCTCATCCGTTAAGTCCAGTTGCCGAAAGTTCGTGTACTGTGCTTTCTGACCGTGTGTGCATTATTAAAGTAGCGGTCAAATACCATTATTTTATTAGATTAACTTGAATGTTGATAGTGGTGTTATTGACTAAGTACCTTCTCTCTAGTCTATCAGTTTAAAGTTATGTACGGCTAGTACAGAATGCCCTTTCACAACTTCATATAAATACCAAAACCAACTAACCAATCACAAACATTGAAATAACCTTAATGAACAGAGCACAAACTGTAACAAGTGTATGGCAGGAAAAATGAGACGTATTTCAGATCTTCTTTGTGACACTAAACAACACAAGAAAGTTGTCCCTAATTTGTCAGTGTAAGACTAAAGGAAAGGAAGCTAGTCATCACCATCCACCGCCATCTTTTGGGCTACCCTTTTACCAACGAATAGTGGGATTGACGGTCACATTATAAAGCTTCTACGGCTCAAAGGGAGAGCATGTTTGGTGCGAGAGGGATTCGGACCTGCAACCCTCAGATTACAAATCGAGCACCTTAACCAGAAGGACAAACTACATCAGACCGTTGATCACTGTATATTTCTGTGACAATACGAGGTGCCGGATGTGTGTGTGTGTGTGGACATTCTGGTAGCTGGATTTGGAAACTGTGGTTGGAAGAAATGACTACAGTACAGGGATAGGAAACAAATACCGAACATTGTTAGTGCTAACAGACAGGTCATTTTGATAATGGTCCAGGAACATCCATTTCTTACTAGAATAACGTGTAGGAATCTTTGTGAAATTAACTCTGATAACCACGTCCCTCACGTAAATCACACATCTCGTCATTAATATCTAGATAATCGATATTGGACCATTGTCTGAAGGAAATGGTTTATGTGGTCAAATAAGTTGTTGTGAAATAATGATAGGGTTAAATGTGTGATGGCGATACAAGAAAAAAATCATTTACCCATATTACATAGGATCTGGGAGTGGTGAGGCACATTTATGTGATATAGTCTAGTACTCGTGATGTCTCAGAATAACCACATGCTGACCCTAGTTGACCAAGTCCATCCTGTAATATCTACCTTTATATCAAACCTAGATGGTAAATTCTAAGATGATAAAGCAACCAACCAGACAGAATGTTTGTGATTGATTCACTGAGCGTGATGAAGACTTCAACATCTACCATGGGCTGCATAGTCCCCTGGTATAACAGATACTGGGGGGACATAATCTATTAGCGACAACTGTACCGAGACGGTATTGATCAAAGAATGGTTGTTAATTGAATCGTTTATTTTCAAAACGTTAGTGTAGTCAGTATTACATTGTATTCAGGTTATAATAATGATTTAGAAGGTCTGACATGTTATTAGGTTGGGATTCCTAATGCATTAGCCAATGTGTAAGTATTTATCCCACAAAGATTCAACAGGTGATATTTGTGAACTTATCAACATGATTTCTACATGCACGTGTACTTGATTTTGAGCGTAGAAAGCTTTAGTGTGAGTGAAGTATCACAAATACTCCAGAATCAAATGCATAACAACGAGCTGTTGTTAATATTCCATAATGAAAGTTAAATGTTCGTACTTAAATCATAGCGTGATTTTAACAAGATATACGAGAGTAATTATAATAATTAATATAAACTTGTAAAGTCCTCCGGTGAATCATAAATAAATTACAAGTCTGAAGTCCAAGGTTTGATTCCCCGCAATTAACAGAGTGCTGATAACCCGTTGTGTAGCATGCGCTAAAAGAAAAACCTAACAACAATAATCAGTTGGTAACATTCTTTAAATAAAACAGAAGGGTGTAATTAAAATAAACAAGTACAGTGGTTCCCAATCTTTTTTATGCCCCGCACCCCTAAAAAAATTCAATATCTTCTCGCACCCCTCACAGTAATTAGTTATTTAAGAATAAAGGTGAAGGTAGCCAAAACAAATTTTTATAACTAGTTTTTAATGATACATATAAACAAAAACGACACATTTGGAAAAGAAAAAATATTACAAGAAACTAAAAGTTACATAAACCCTACATGGCCTACAAAAAATAAATTTTCATCCATGCATGAAATGAAATTTCTTTGGATTTGAAATGTTTAAATGTTCATAAACCAACTTAAATTTAATGACTCTTTTATTCCTGTTTATTTCTTACGAGTTTTTCAAAGCGTGGCACTTTGTTGTTGATAGCAATCCGCAAGTCTGCCTGTGCACCCAAGTGATTTTGTCTTGATTGACATAAGGGCGCTACATCCAAACATAAATATTGTGTTGCAAATTGGATGAGCACAGTTAGTGCTTTTTCACAAAGTCTTGGAAACATGTCCATTGCAGAACATCAATATTGTTCCAAAGTTTTGCTTTCAAACTGCATTTCAAGAACTCAGTTTGTGCGCAGTTCAATAAGATCTTCCTTCAGTTCTTCATCATCCCACATATTATACAAATTGAAGGAGTATGGATAATCCATTTTTCAGACGTTTCCAGTTTAAATGACTTTGATTCCAAATGATCCACAATTTCTTCACACACACATGGACTCATTCTCACCTACCATTTCTTGAAGTGATGGAAAATTTGAGAGATTCCCTCTTTTAACTCGTCGATACCAAAGATGTAACTTTTCTTTAAAAGCATTTAACTTTTCGCAGCATTTCAAAATGTTTATGTTTTTCCCTTGAAGAGATACACTCAGGTCATTCATACGAGTGAAAAATATCACTCAAATATGCTAGCATTTGGTTGGATTCTTGTGATTCTATTTCTGTAACAAGAAAAATAAGAAATAAAAATCGAACGTAATTTTTGAATATATAGGACAGTCCCTTAATATAAACAACTGAAATGTCATCTCGCGCCCCTGGTTGGGAACCACTGAACAAGTAGAACAGTCAGTCAGATTATTTCTACGTTTACTCTACAGTTTTTCCTTTAATGTTCAGGTTTAAACTTTCCTTTCTTCGAACAGCCCAACAGTGACGCCGTGATTGGATGGGTGAATGAAATCGGTCAAGTGACTGTCATTGATGCGTAAGTATTGACTTCGTTTAGTTCTACTCTACTGTACTTCAAGGTGTTAAGCCTCGTGTAGCGACTAACTCAGAGGTTGGTTTGTTTTTGTTTACAAAAACACTTTATTGCCAGCGCAAGTTTTCGCAGATTGTTTTATGAATGAGACAGCAACCCAGCAATGTGATCAGGTGCGTGTCGAACCAATATTTAGGAAATTATATATTATATTATAGGGTCAATTGTTAGAACATGTCGTGTGTAGCAGTTCACAACCACTAAGAATAAAATATAAAATTAATCGATAAACTGGTAAATAAAGTTCAAAGTGAAGGAAGTCATGTGCCCTTAGGGTTAAGAATGGATTTAAAACAGAGTAGCTGAAACTATAGATAAGGATTATGTATGAATACAATGCAGAAAAAAACAAAGTTATGTACGAGGGTTAAGAATTACTTTGAAATAGAATAGACAGAGCTGTGAACAAGGATTCGTTAATTTAATTGAAGACAGTTGAAAACGATTGGGCGATAGTTCATACTAAAAATATTAATACACGCTGTACGACAAACATAAACAGACTTAATCTGATATAACTGAGTTGTAATTATCAATAGATTTCTGCAAGACGTACAGTTTTTATTTCTAGGATCAAGTTCTCCTCAAGATATGTTCATTTTTCATTTATTTCCTTAAAAACTGAAACACAACTTGATTTTTCACTCCAGATGGTTAACTGGCTACGAACATCCAAAGTTCGACGACAGCCAGGACATCAAAGAGTTTTCTGGCGAGATAAACGATGGAAAGGTAACGCTCCGGTTTAGGAGAAAAAGAAAAACTGGAGACGTCTCCCAAGATGTTGATTTTACTGCAAAAGAAGGCTTGTACTTCTTATTTCCTATAAAAGGTGGAAACTATGACAGCGAGAGTCGCAAAATCCAGTTTCATGAACAGATACCTGTGGTATCTAGTCAGAAGTTTTACGTAGGTGAGTGTGTTTGTAGGTTGTCTGAAGTGTGAAAACTGAACTTATATTTTTATTTATGTAAAAACGGCTCGTTTGGGTTGAGAAAATTTTTTTACGTAGAGGAGCGAACAACGTTTCGACCTTCACACGTTTTCGAACACTGCAAATCAATTAAACACAACATAACCATAGAAAACATCCAAATACTAAATAAAGAAACAAACATAAATGCAAAGTTAAAGAAGCCTTACTTATACATCAACTCAAGCTCAAAATAAACCAATACAAAGGAACACCTTTATACCTATATTGATAAATATAATCAAGCATCTAAGCACGCCCTCTACATTCCTACACTCCGTTACACAATCCCCTTCAAACATGTTGTAAGCTATCGGTCAGTTACCTCTTTCTTTCTTTGTGAACCTGACGATGGCCGAAGGTCGAAACGTTGTTCGCTCCCTCTACGTAAACATTTTCTCAACCCAAACCAGCTGTTTTACATAAATATTTTCTCTACAAGTGGGTTTTCTCGACATCACTGAACTTATCTTTTGTTTTTCCTGACAGATAAGCGATACAGCATAGTTAAAAATATGTGTTTTTATAATTTAGTCTCTTATGTTCTTGTAATTCTGTTATATCGGTTTGATTTCTGGATGTTTTTTGCCAAACGTTTGGAAAATGTCATTGTATAGTTATATATATATATATATATATATGTATGATTAATATTGTTAATTATTTGGTCTGATATATATGTTATATGAATAGATTCGTTGGAGTAAAATGAAAAGTGGTTTTCCTAGTTCTATCTGTTTGGTTCTGTGTAATATTATGGTAAAAGATATATACATAAATATAAAACTGATCCAGGGCCTAGCAGTGAACTAGACACTGTATCAAAACCGAACCTACCAGTGAACCAAACGCAAAATCTGAACCAGAACCTACGAGTGAACCAAATGCAAAATCTGAACCAGAACCTACGAGTGAACCAAATGCAAAATCCGAACCTGAACCAACCAGTCAACCTGGGTTCGAGAAAACAAAAGGTGTGATAGTACTTTTCAGGTTTTTAATATGTTTTTATGGGCAGGATTATTTACAGCATGTGTCTGTGATTTCTTGGCGATAAACGTCAAAAATAAACAATGAGCATGTATTCCACTTGTTTTAAAATAATATATTATAATAAGTCATACATATACATATAAATGTTCGTTATGTTGATGGTTATTACAGTTGTATCCAGAGATTTAAATAATTGTTTTTGTCAAACGTCCACATAGGTTTGTGCAATTGACAAATCTAATTATTCTTCTCTACTCTGTTGTTACAATACAGTATGCAATAATTTCACTTTAAAATTGCCACTAAAATTGTTGGTTACCACAATTGTATCCAGAGTTTTAAATAATGAACTTTTTCTTTAAAGTCCACACAGCCTAATTTAGTTACACTGAAACACAATTGACAAGACAAATTATTCTTCTCTACTGTATTATTGCAATACAGTCTGTGATAATTCAGTTTAGAAATAGCCACTATACGCTCTTTATGGCTAAACTCAAAATCACGCCTAGTCCGTTCACAGACCTAACTTAACAACAGCAGCCTCGAACATTCCACACACTATTAGATACGATGATACAACAAAGCTCAGTTAAATCAACGAGAAAAGTTTAGAAGGTTTGATTAATGTGACGTCAAATTAAAACAGTTGAACTACAGAACCCATGATTCTCACATAATTACATAAACAAACCTGCGATAAGCTATTACTTCTAAAAATAATCAACTTTAACATTTGTGCTGTCCTTAAACCATCAAAATATAATACTTGCATTAACTTAAACATTCTTGTATATCTAACAGTAATGAAGAAATGTTCCATGAAAAAATACTTATTTTCAAATATTTCTTTTTAAGACAAGGTACTCCATACATAAGGTTGAAAATTAGCTATGAAATACGTACAAATCTTGCTTTAGGTCTTTGTTTTTAATTTTGTGTTTTAGACAACCTCAGCTATAGTAAAATAGTATAGTTTAGTGCCAATAGATTGGGCGTAGTTTGTACTTTTACTGTGCTGTTGAGGCTCGGCATGGCCAGGTGGTTAGGGGCGCTCGACTCGTATTCTAAGGGTCGTGGGTTCGAATCCTCGTCACACCAAACTTGCTCTCCATTTCATAAGGGGAGTATTATTATGTGACGGTAAATCCCACTATTCGTTGGTAAGAGTGGCCCCAGAGTTGACAGTGGATGGTGATAACTAGCTGCCTTCCCTCTAGTCTTACACTTCGAAATTATGGACGGCTAGCGCAGATAACCCTCGTGTAGTTTTGCACGGTTAAAACAAACAAATAAATACTGTTCTGTTAAGCTTCGTTTATACTTGTTAGTTCGGTAGTGCTGATGAATTAGGCCTAGTTTGTACTTGTTTATGTTGTGCTGGTGAATTAAGCCTAGTTTATACTTGCTAGTTTAGCAGTAATGATTTATTAGGTGTATTCTGTATTTGCTTTACTGTGCTGTTGAATTAAGCCTAGTTCATACTTGGTAGTTCGGCAGTGCTGTTGATTTAGTTCAGTGAAGTTTAAATATGCTTGTAGGGAAGTGTTGGTAAGGAATTCCTACAAGGTTTGTACTTGATAA
>NC_134825.1:172952420-172999948 GCF_004210375.1 Tachypleus tridentatus
TCAAACTGGATAAATGTTGCAAATGGTATACCTCAAGACTCAGTTTTAGGACCGTTACTTTTTATGTACATTAATGGCATAGATGAAGGAATGGTCAATAAATCACCTACATTTGCAACTGATATTAAGGTCTTTTGTGTTACTGGCTTTCAAGAAGATGCTGTTCATTTACAAAAGGATTTAAATCATTTATTGAGTTGAACAAATATATGGCAGATGAGTTTTAATTATAATAAATGCAAGGTAATGCATGCTGATTATCACAATTTGAATTATAAGTATAATTTGGGTTGGAATAACCTTAACAGTATCATGAAAAAAAAAGGATCTTGGTGTAATTGTTTATTAGTCTCTTAAGCTGTCCAAGCAATATACTATTGCTAGCGGTAGGGCAAAGAGGATTTTAGGTTGTATCTTCAGAAATGTTGAATAGAAGACTAAAGATGTTATAATTTCATTATATATGACACTCGTTAGGCCATTTTTGGAGTACTGTGTTCAGTCTTGGGTTCCTTACCTTATGAAAGACATTGAATTGTTAGAAAAGGTTCAGAGGAGGGTTACTAAAATGGTACCTAAGATAGAAGGGTTGTCTTATGAAGAGAGATTAAGATTTTTAAATTGTTTTTTCTTGAAAAAAGAAGAGTTAGAGGGGATCTAATCAAAGTGTTTAAGGTTGTAAAAGAAATCGATAATGTTGATGAATCAACATGTATATGCTTAACATGAAAGTTATAGAACTAGATATCACAAATATAGATTTAGGCAAGGTGGAAGCCATCTTGATCTAAGTTAATTTTATTTTTCAAACAGGGTGGGTGACCTGTGGAAGGGGTTGCCTTCGGATGTTGTGGAGGAAGTGAATTTGAGTGTGTTTTTTAACAAAAAAGCTTGATAGGCATGTGAATGATAAAGGCTGATTTTAACATTTTATTTTATGTTTTAAATTTATTTATTTAATAGCTTTAGTTTGAGTTAAAGGATGAGACAGCTGAGATGGAGCAACACTTCCCATGTTGTCCCTAAACGTTACATATATTATGTTAAAATGTTATGTTATGTACTTGCGAATGATCGAAATGTCGTACTTATTTCAGAAATATTTGTCCTTATTATAAAAGCTGTAATTTGTAATAAAATAATACTTATAATCAGTAAGCAAACTCAAAACAAAAACTTTGTTTGTTTGTTTTGGAATTTCGCACAAAGCTACTCGAGGGCTATCTGTGCTAGCCGTCCCTAATTTAGCAGTGTAAGACTAGAGGGAAGGCAGCTAGTCATCACCACCTACCGCCAACTCTTGGGCTACTCTTTTACCAACGAAAAGTGGGATTGACCGTAACATTATAACGCCCCCACGGCTGGGAGGGCGAGCATGTTTAGCGCGACGCGGGCACGAACCCGCGACCCTCGGATTACGAGTCGCGCGCCTTACGCGCTTGGCTATGTCGGGCCAAAACAAAAACTAAAGTTCATAATTTATTGTAACTTTTATTGTTACAGAAGTTAAAATTAATAGGATAATGTATAGATAGGAAAAACATTGTTGTTTTTTTGTATAAATTTTAATAATAAACCATCATTTTTAATTATGATGCATATTTTCTTATCATTTAGAAATATTATATTATAAAACATAAGCAGTGTAGGATTGTCTCTGTGAATGCATTTGCTATAAAAGTTTATAACGCTTCATCAGTGTTATTTATATTGAATTAAACTAAATATGAAACATTGCGCAATAAACTTACAGGATATGGAACGAAATTGTGAAAACTTGATATAACTAATGAACTAATTAATTAAAGCACATTTAATCATTTTGTGGAAAATTTATGCTGCTCATATTTAATTGCGTAATAATGGCTGCGAAAAGAGCAATATGTAAACGCTAGGTTTCACGAGTGAAGCCGCTGCATACGTTAAGATTGACATTGTTATTACGTCACCATGACAACATGACAGTAACGGTAGGCTTAGCATGATATTTATTGATTCTTGCTTTTTTAATTTTTAATCAGGTTATTGATAAGTTTGGCACGTTTTTAAGATTAGTAATTTTATGGTAAATAAACAAGAATTTAGTTTTTTTTTTATTTTGCTCTTCTTGGGAAAATATCTCAGGCCTGTTAGTAACGCTATGAAGCTTTGAATGTTTTTGTAAGTATTACAAAACCTAAAATACATTCATCCTTTCTTGCTTGTTAAAATTTATTAATCTTAACACTTTGTAGAATAGAATCCAAAAAGTAATTGTAAGTGATAACAATATAACTTATTTTAAGAATAATGAAAGTATTACAACTCATCTCATCATGTTTTTAGCTCACGATGATTGTAGCCTACAGTTTAAGTTAAGAACATTTCGTACTTCTGTAATTTTTGTTTGTAATATTTCTTTATATCTTCTAACTGTTTGTTTGTTTGTTTGTTTTGGAATTTCGCACAAAGCTACTCGAGGGCTATCTGTGCTAGCCGTCCCTAATTTAGCAGTGTAAGACTAGAGGGAAGGCAGCTAGTCATCACCACCCACCGCCAACTCTTGGGCTACTCTTTTACCAACGAATAGTGGGATTGACCGTCACATTATACACCCCCACGGCTGGGAGGGCGAGCATGTTTAGCGCGACGCGGGCGCGAACCCGCGACCCTCGGATTACGAGTCGCACGCCTTACGCGCTCGGCCATGCCGGGCCCTATATCTTCTAACAAATATGAATAGTAATCAATAAGTCTAATATTACTCTTAGGGATAATGTAAATTACAAATATTTTCCCTCATAATTTGGTTATTTCTGGTTCAAAATCAAAGACACGTAAGAATAACTGATGAATTTTCTTGAATATTACTATTATTCGTTTTCCCTACCCTACTGGGCCCGGCAGGTTAAGGCGTTCGATTCGTAATCTGAGGGTCGCGGGTTCGAATCCCGATCGCACCAAACATGCTCACCCTTTCAGCCGTGGCGACGTTATAAAGTTATGGTCAAATCCACTATTCGTTAGTAAAAGAGTAGCCCAAGAGTTGGAGGTGAGTTATGATGACTTGCTGCTTTCCCTCTAGTTTTACACTACTAAATTAGGGACAACTAGCGCAGATAGCCCTAGCTTTCATTTCTAAAACTTAGCACCAGAAAATTATGAACAAATAGAAGCCGAAAACACAAAATGCTAGTTATAGCTTATAGTTTTTCTAATTAACCATCATAAAATTTAGTGAAATAATTATAAAATACGTTTATTTTTGTAATTAAAAAACGTCTTGGCCTGTGATACTGCACTTTCTTATGATTTGTCTGTAAACTACTAATGTTGTAATGGATGGTTCTTTTATAGTGATTGTGGTATTATTTTAAATGGTGCTTGTAATATTTACAGTGATATATTTTATCATCCTAATCATGTTCATGGGTTTGAACAATTTTTTAACCCACCTTTAGTAACCTAATTTAGGCATGTGAATAATAATATTGTACTTCGCCTAATTTATTATTCTATATTATACAGCGGACCAGCTTTATAACGACTGTATTACAAATATATTTTTTACCAAATGTAAAATTGAATATATAATCTATGACGTAGAAGCCTAATGCATTTCTTGACACCCCGCACATAAATTAATTTAGATGACTTTATAAAGTCGTGACTGTGAATTAAAAAGGAATTAAATATTACATTGTAAAAGGCGTAACTGTATTTCTTTGTTTTGCTGACTCAAGTTGTGCTGATGAGTCTTGAAGAGGTGAGATTGTAGTCCGTAGCAGAGGGCGAATAAGGAACATATTAGTTTCTATATCACAGATTGTATTTTCAATTTTATCTTTCGTGAAAATAAAATAAATCTATAATATAGTCATAATCGTGCGTTTCTTTTACACATTGTAAAGGTAAGGGCAGCTAAATAATTTTGTTTATTAGTCTAGAACTAGTTGCAAGTTGAGGAGAATGTTGTTAGACATGTTTAAGACATATAAACATTTCCATTAAACATGGATTTTACGAGCATTCTAATTAATTGTTGTTTCACCAATATACAGGGCTGTGGTGACTTTTGTGCTCCTGTTTAAGATACGTGGGTATTAGCTGACGTAGATACGAATAACCTGGTTATTAAACTTGCCATCTGGTCCTGAAAGTGGTTCATTCATGGATTTTACGAGCATTCTAATTAATTGTTGTTTCACCAATATACAGGGCTGTGGTGACTTTTGTGCTCCTGTTTAAGATACGTGGGTATTAGCTGACGTAGATACGAATAACCTGGTTATTAAACTTGCCATCTGGTCCTGAAAGTGGTTCATTCTGTTTTATCATCATTTGTTGTTCTGTAAAACTTGTTTTTGCAAAAACGGCTCGTTTGGGCTGAGAAAACACTTTACATAGAAGAGCGAACAACGTTTCGACCTTCTTCGGTCATCGTCAGGTTCACAAAGAAAGAGGTAACTGACCGGAAGCTGACCACATGTTTGAAAGGGGTTGTGTAACTGTGTGTCGAAATGTAGAGGGCGGTATTAGATGTTTGAATATATAATTTTATTTATTATATTAATATAGACAAACTTCATGTTCAACAACCAAAACTATATACAAACAAACGGCCTAAGCATGGGCAACCCAGTATCACCAGTTCTAGCCAATATTTTTATGACACAAGTTGAAACACAAGCAATTAACACAGCATTACATCCACCACTATACTGGTATAGATATGTAGATGACACGGTTGCGGGATTCAAATCTACAGAACACATACTTAATTTTTTCAATCACATTAACTCTATACATCCCAACATCAACTTCACATGTGAACAGGAAGAAAACAATCAAATATCATTTCTTAACCTCAAAATTACAAGAACTGATACACAATTTCAAACAGAAATCCACCGAAAAATCACCCATACTGGACTATACATTCCTTGGGACTCAGCACATGAAACAAAACAAAAACTCAACATACTAAGAAACCAAATAAACACAGCCATAAAACTATGCTCACCAGATAAAATTAACGATGAATTAGACAAAATAAAACAATACTTCACTAACATCAATAAAAGTTTCCTCCACAAACCGTAGAAAACATTATACGCACACACCTAGACAGAAAGCAAAATCAACCAACTAAAGTAAATACAGCTCACGAATCAAAAAACCACGAAACCATATACTGCTGTATACCATATATTCCCGACATCAGCAAACAAATAACCAACATTTGGCAAAAAATTAGTAACAAAATATGACATTCCAATTAATACCAAATTTATTCAAAACCCGGCACAAAACTGAGGTCTATACTATGTAAAAAACTACACTGACAAACACCACACCAACATTATTTATAAAATACAATGTGATAACTGCCACGACTTCTATATTGAGAAACAAGTAGAAAAATGGAAACCAGATTCAAAGAACATAAAAGTCACCTTCACACGTTTTCGAACACTGCAAGTCAAATAAACACAACATAACCATAGAAAACACTCAAATACTAAATAAAGAAACAAACATAAACAAACGTAAAATTAAAGAAGCCTTACTTATACAACAACTTAAACCCAAAATAAACCAATATAAAGGAACGCCTTTATACCTATATTAATATAATAAATAAAATTATATATTCAAACATCTAATACCGCCCTCTACATTTCGACACACAGTTACACAACCCCTTTCAAACATGTGGTCAGCTTCCGGTCAGTTACCTCTTTCTTTGTGAACCTGACGATGACCGAAGAAGGTCGAAACGTTGTTCGCTCTTCTATGTAAAGTGTTTTCTCAGCCCAAACGAGCCGTTTTTGCATATAAATTTCTCAACAAGTGGGTTTCTCGTCAAAACTTGTTTTTGTTTTTTCACGCCTTCTCCTTTCCGGTGGCTTAGCAGTAAGCCTCAATGTTTGTAATGATCACTACCCACTGTGAGCACAGAGCAAAGAGCTCATTGTGCGTCTGTGTGTGCTTAAAAACAAATTAATACAACTTATATCACTTGTCAAATGTGCAGTGGCGTGGTTTCCATTCAGGAAATTTAAGGGGGCCAATAAAGAAAAAGCTGAAATTGATCTAATGTTTTTTTAATGACACAAAACAAGTTTATTGTATATAAAAGCTTAAATATAATATGTGATCAATATACCTAGGCTTTTCAGGGGGGGACCCCCTTGACTCCACTGGCTATGCTTCTGCAAAAGTAGAATCTATACTTTTGTTTTTGACAACTGAGAATCTGACATAACGGTCTAATATGATTTTGTGTATCATTAAAGTTATTTTGCATTCCCCCATGACGTGTTTAATTTATTTCTGTCCATTTTTCTCAATGCCTTTCCAAACATTAGGTCATTAACCTATATCGTGTAATCCTCTCCACTTTTTTTCCAGTTTCTCAAATAACTTTCCAAACTTCTGGTCATTAAATTCTTGTAACATACTTTTTATCTCCTGTTCATAGTCTCCCACTGTTTTTAGTGTTTTCTCTGTTTTTTTTTCTTCCGAGTCTGTATACAATTATTAAAATTCATTCCAAATATTGTTAATTTCTAAGTAACTTCTCGTTCTAGTGGATAACCCTTCTGACTTTCGACTAGATTATTTCGCGAGTAGGGCTCGGTTGGTTTACTGATTAATGTGTTTGTATGTACGATTTTTGTAGCAAAACCAAATCGGGCTATTTGTTGGGTCCACCAAGGGATATCAAACCCTTGATTTTAGCGTTGTAAGTCTGCAGACTTACCGCTTTCCCACCGGGAAATCTACAGGTTAAAGTGTTTAAGATTTGAATTTGAGAGGCCATGGTTCTTGTCCCGTTGCCGCAAAATGTTGCTTCGCATTTTGAGGCCGACGATGCACACTGTTCGTTCAGAAGAAAAGTATGTAATTTTAATTAGCTGTTTCTCTCTATTATATTATTCCAATATTAAATAATGAACTAATAGCACAGTTAACTATTATTAGCTTTGCCTTAATATCCGAACCAAACAAAGAAACAAATGAACTTTGAGGAATATGAAATGAATCACACACCTTTGAATGAATGAAACTTGTGATCTGATAATTCATTAGAACAATTAAGCATTTGAACTGTAAACAAATTCCCGGAAGATATGAATTTAAGAAAACAATGAGCTAAATCTGGTAGTCCATTGTGTAGCAATCAAGGATCTAATTAGACCTACTGGTATTACCAGTTTTGACAAATAATTACACTGGCGAAAATAAAAACGAGCCTTCAATAAACCTATACAGTTACACTATGTGAACGCCGACACAGTAGTACATGCAATATGAAAAATAAAATAGGCTGAAATTGTCATAATTTTTATAAATGTCGTATAAAAACATTAAAGGGATATACACCCCACTTTATATAATTATATCAACAAAATCGTATTCACATAAAATTTATTATACATAATTGTGTTTGTGTGTTTGTGTTTTTCTTACAGCAAAGCCACATTGGGCTATCTGCTGAGCCCACCGAGGGGAATCGAAACCCTGATTTTAGCATTGTAAATTCGTGGACTTACTGCTGTACCAGCGGGGGGCATTTATACATAATAAACGTTTAACAACGCTACATTCTCACTACATAATACAACAAAAACTCGAATATCATAGAAATTATCATACGGTACGGGCAGTAGCCAACGTATGGTGGCGCTAATCGCTATTCTTAAATTGTCTTTTCTGTACAATGTAGAAAATGGAAAATCAGGAAGTTTGTTTTTGAATTTCACACAAAGCTACACGAGTGCTATCTGCGCTAGCCGTCCCTAATTTTGCAGTGTAAAACTATAGGGAAGGCAGCTAGTCATCACTACCCACCGCCAACTCTTGCGCTACTCTTTTACCAACGAATAGTGGGATTGACCGTCACATTGTAATGCTCCTACGGCTGAAAGGGCGAGCATTTGGTGCGAAGGGGACCATGACTCGCGATCCTAAGATTACGAGTGGAACACCTTAACCCACGTGACCATGCCGGGCCAAATCAGGAAGTGAAGAGAACAAAATAGTTTTGAAGTTAGCACAGTAAAACCTGTTTTGTCGTGTAAATGGTCACAATGAAAAAAAAACAACACTTTTTATACGTTTTCTATTGAAGCATAGAGGATCGAGTTTGTTATGTTAAAACAACCTTGTACAAATCAAGAAATCGTAACGCATATATAGATGCGATAGTATGGAGTGTATTAAAGCTACATTTCGACATTGTTTTAGGTAATGTGATGCAGAATATTCATACACTCGTACCATAAAGCTGTATTTTGATCGAAAGATGTATAAATTTCAAGAGAAAACATCCCGTGTGTTTAATGGCGTTGAAAAGCAAAGGAATTTGGATCAACTTGGGGAATAGGATCAATCAAGAAAAGACCTGCAGTTAGTCGTACCCCATCTGTGGTAAGCAAAGTGCAACATCTTGCAACAGGTGATAATATACAAAAATAAAGCTGTCCTCATGTGCCAGGAAACATTACACATTATAAAGGATCTCTGTTTGGAAGAGCAACACAAGTAACGTATGTACAGGTTTATTTTTCCCAAGACATTTGTTCAATCATCACATACTACAAGCACCTGAATAATGAACCAAATATTTATACTAGTCCACAGGAAAACACATTGGCCAAGTCGCCAGACACTGCAAACTTCGATTTCTGCACAACTGTACTTTCTGAGAAACCGTCTTCTTATACGTTAGGTGGATAATAGAAAGCTAACAAGAAAGAGAGACGTTCCTCTGATTTGACAACCTTAAGAAAGACCATTTAGCAATAGAAAATGCACTGTTATCAGACAGAGCATAACAAATTGTGGCATTTATAGCCGTAACAACATGGTAAAGATCCACATGAAAATCGTATTGATATAACATACTCAACCTCTGTATACAAAAAAACTTTTGAGAGTCTGTCAATGATATCTCTCAATATCAAGACGATATCCAATGTTGGGCATGGATTACCGGTTATGTTTATCTTTGTAGACACGAGGATACTACACATATTGGTAATATCATTATATTGAACTAGCTGTTTAGATAAATTATCAGGAACAAGTAACTGTGGTTTACTTTAAAAGAGTTTTATGTAATTTTACTTACAAAATAAATATTTCTATAGGATCATGACAACAAAAAATACCAAAGACCCAGACGCTGTCATGCAGCAGGCTGCACTTTTGAATGAAATGATCAAAAGAGAAAGACGTTATCATAAGTTATACACAACGTTCAATATCAATCCTCATAAGAAAGGTATATTATTTCAATTTGATTTTCATCAAGTCACTTAAACTGTATCATAAATTTCACAGTGACTAATTAACTCGATAGACCAAAATATGTCAAAAAACTTAAACCTAAACGTAAAGTTTAAAAAGTTTGCTATTATTGCATACATGAAAGTATTTACCTCATATATGTGTTTTTAACTATTATTCCGTTTCGTCAGGATGTTTTTTGGCTGGAAAACCACATACTATTGACACACATCTTGAAGGAAAACTTGATGGTAAGTTATATTTATTTATTTACATTCTAGAGGAGTCAAGCACTAGTTGTTCTATCTCAAGTATGAAGCCAAGTCATCACACGTTTAGCAGTGCCGTGGCGCCATCTTACAGGGAATTAACCAAATATTTGTTCGGTTTGTAGCTACTTTATGCTTGATGTGTATATGGAGTTGGTAATAACTGACAAACACTAAAGCCTTATCGTATCATAACCTTCATTCAACTATAAACATATATATATGTATATATACTAGCTGGAGTACCCGTACCCTGGACGGATGTTACGTAAATTCACGATTAATGAAAGGTTATCTTAGGACATGAAAAGTTGTTTCCTTTAAATATAATTAAAAACAAAAGAAAACACATGCACAGACCCAAAAGGCCCATAAAAACAGTAAAACACAAAATGTGAAACAGTAAATTTGCACGTATCTCCTCATGGGCCCAACAAACCATCATGTCAAATGTGGTGAAGATTCGTCAACAGGGGAAAGTAGCGGTACAAAAAAAAAAAAAAAAGAATGTGTCACACAAGATAAAGATTTCACGAAGTTGGGGGTTGTACATCGCGTAATAAAAATGTTTTTTCAGTATCATATAAGCAAGAGTTCCATTAACACTCCTACGAAAAGACGTTTCTAGTCCTGATTTCTCCAAGCCCGTTCCCCTGGCTGTGGTTTCGCTAGATAGTAGATAGGAACAGTGGGAATCTCGTTAATCCATTCATTAATGGATTTAAATGGCAATTTCATTTAAATAAAAAATTATTAACCTAATATTAATAACCTTTCAAGTTGCTCTGGGGCCTATTAGGCCCCACTTTTCGTAGGAGTGTTAAAGTATAATATATGCGACTTTGTGTTTACGTATTATACCGATGGGAAATTAAACTCGACGTATCGATACGCTTTCTAAGTACTATTCCAACCATATCCAGATAACTCCTCATTGTTTGACTACTGTGTTTAACGTTGGGCTGAACTCAATTCCGGTCTGTAGGACAAATACATATATAAATTATAAAAACATATCTAATATTTATTTTGATTATAAGCGATCCCAGTTAACTTTAATTTTCGAAAAAAAAGGGGTGAAATAATACCTGAGCTGTCCGTTCTATGTTATTGTTTTTTTAAATTTCGCGCAAAGCTACTCGAGGGATATATGCGGAGACCGTCCCTAATTTTACAGTGTAGGACAAGAGGGAAGTTAGCACCACCCACCGCCAATTTTTGGGCTACTCTTTTATCAACACATAGTAGGATTGACCGTCACATTATAACGGCCCCACCACTGAAAGGGCAAGCATGTTTGGTGTGACGGGGATTCGAACCCGCGATCCTTGGATTACGAGTCGAGCGCCTTAACCATTTGGCCATGTCAAGTCTTCTATGTGTGAAACACGCCATTATCTTTTAGTTTGAGGTAAGATTTGTGTTTTAATATACCTAAATATTTGTTTATTGAAAAAATGGGCTATCACTGTCTGATCAAAACGGGTATTGAAACCAAATATTTTGAGCAAAATTGATGTGGTATTTAGAAAAATTAATTAATATTCAAATATTTTTATGAATTAGACTTTCTTTTATATATATTGGAAAAAGGTTGGTTGAAAATGTAAAAATTAACAGTAAGGATTTTTCAAGTACCTGCAGGAAGGCTAATATTTGGTGATTAAGGGTTGACAAGCTATTAAATTCTATATTTTGTTCAGTTTTTACTATTGAACATTTGAATAATATTCTTTACCCTAAACAGTTACAAGATAATAAGAATGGTGAACAAAATAATCACACTAATTCTTTTCGAGCTTATTAAGAAAAACTGTCAAGTTTAAGAAATGGGCCAGGTAATATTTACACAAGGGTTTTGAAAGAGGTTAAGGATTGGACACGTGAGTAACTTGCTACTATTTGTTTCTAGATTTAAAGTTGGCTAAAGTTACTCTTCTTGTTAAGGCTCTTGAGCCATCCAACCGATGGATTATTTCCAGTGGCAGGACAAACAGGATTTTAGGTCGTATCTACAAAAACATTGAATAAAAAAAGTATGAAGAGGTCATAATGTCGTTACTGCAGAGGCCATTGGTAATGCCACGTTTGAAGGACAACGTCTAGTCTTGGGCTCCTTACCTGAAAAAGGACAATGAATTATTGAAAAGGGTTTAGAGGAGCAGTTCTAAGATGATACGTACAATGGACAGGTTGTCACACAAGGATAGGTTAAGACCTTTGAACTTGTATTCTCTTGAAAGAGTCAGAGTGGATCTAACTGAGGTGTTTAAGATTGTTAAAAGAATTGATGCACCATGTTTTTGTTTAACGGTGAGACTAGGAGACAGAAGTATACATTTTAATTTGAAAGGGTAGGAGTAATCTTCAGCTAAGACAACGTTATTTCTCTAACAAGATGGTTAGACTTTGGAATGGGTTGCCTTCTTATATGCGATAGGCGCTGTTAATTTAGGGGAGTTTATGGAAATCTTTTAAAACATATTTCAATGACAAGGATTGAATTTTAATTTTTTAGTGTTTACTTTAGTGGATAAGACAGACTAGATGGACCATAAGGTCCCTTGTTGTCCTCTAACATTTTATAGTTTATTTATGTGAAGTACATGTTCAAATGCTGTTTTCATCTCATTTTACAGTACAACTTTAAATGAATATGTAAAAATGACTTAATTACAATACGGTATCACGTTCATCTAAATATAATTTATGTATAATCTTTTTTAACAGGCGTAAAATCAGACTGACTACAAATAATTGTCAATGTCTCATATTGCAAAACCATAACATATCGAACAAGTTTCACTGCTGCACATTGGCCCGGTATGGCCAGGCGTTCGACTCATAATCTGAAGGCCGCGGGTTCGAATCTCCTTCGCACCAAGTACGCTCCCCCTTTCAGCCATAGGGGCGTTATAATGTTACGGTCAATTCCACTATTCGTTAGTAAAAAAGTAGCCCAAGAGTTGGCGGTGGGTGGTGATGACTAGTTGCCTTCTCTCTAGTCTTACACTGCTAAATTAAGGAAGGCTAGCAGAGATAACCCAGATAACGGTATAAGTGTTATTGCATAAAGACGTACCAAATATTATATACTCAACTTATCGTCATTGCATTTACACAAGGTAAAATAAGTAAAATTCTGATTCATAATAAATGATGCTAAGTCTGAGGGTTTATAATACTAGGAATTGAGTTTCAATACTCACGGTAGGCAGAGCATAGATATCCGATCGTATCTCATTGTGTAGCTTAAGAGCAAATAATTTATCACAAAGTTTAAAAGATACCCCAAATATTTTACTCCAATCGTTGTTTCCATAATAAGCAAATTTAGCTAGACATGAAATGAAGATAAAAATTGATAAAAATATACACAAGGTTTTTTATGTTTCTTGTGCCATTTAGCCTTTTGGGTGCGTATAGTAAACGACTAGTGTATTTACAGGCATTTTAAGTAGTAACTTATTTCTTTGTTTAATTTCATCAGCTATTATTGATTATAATATTTTAACTTTAAATGTTTAATTAAATTATAGTAACACGTGTAAACATTATTCTAGTCAAATTTATGGTTTAAATACTAGTTTAAGTCTCTTAAAGTTGGTCAACCTTTGCAAGTTATTATTGGAATCGTGACTGAAATATATCAAAGAAGATTTCGTACTAGTTATCTCAAAGTAGTCAGGATAAGCAAGTAATAGCTCCAAAGGCCCAGACTAAGACGCTCGACTCATAATCCGAGGATCGCGGGTTCGAATCCCAGTCTCACCAAACATGTTCGCCCTTTCAAAAAGTGGGGGCATTATAATATGACGATCAATCCCACTATTCGTTGGTAAAAGAATAGCCCAAGAGTTGGCGGTGGGTAGTGATGACTAGATGCTTTCCTTCTAGTCTCACACTGCAAAATTTGGGACAGATAGCGCTCGTGTAGCTTTGCGCGAAATTCAAACCCAACGAACTCCAACCCCCTTATAGGTTTTTATTTTCTGAAATAGTTTTGGTTGACACATATAAGTATTCTTTTGGTCAAAATAACCTGGTAATAAACATATTTTGTTTTAGATGGCTTATTAGATACTATTACGTCAATTAACAAAACCCCTTGCGAGAAGTATGATTGGCCAGTAACTGAAAGCCAAACAATCGGGTGGTTTAGTAAACCTCTTGTAAGTACGAGATTTTATGGTGTTGTCTATTATAAAACATTAACGTTTGTGTCTTTTTTTTTTATTAGGTATTATAAGAACATATTGTTTTCAGTATACTCTTTTACGCTATCTAAATTGGTACCTATGAAACAAACGTATCGATAGAGACACAAATATTGGTAAAATATAATAAATACTATTAGTCCTAAAACTAAGTGATGAACATGTTTTTGTGATAAAAAACACTCCTTTAATAGCTTAAAGGTGACATTTTATGGGTTAGTAAGGTGAATCATTTATTTAATATATTTAGTACCAACTGTGACACAGTCATAGGTTTGAGATAAAGTAATGAACTTGGCTTTTTGTAAAAGCCAGATAAAATTTTCGTAGCTAAGCCTAACCTCATAATTCAGAATATGCCACATTTTTACAAGCTCAAGTTTTTGATACTTTAATTCTCCGAATTATTTTGACACTAAACGGAGACAATTTTGCAGACTTTTAGTGAACAAGGTCCTGTTGGTGTGCTATAAGGTACGGGTTACTTACGAAACTGTTTTTTCAATAGGATCAAAAGAGTAAAACCATAGGCCTAACATATCACAAATCATACTTTACAAGTGAAAATTATTGTGTAACTGATATTAATTTTCAGTAATGTCGAGAAACCCACTAGTTGAGAAATTTATATGCAAAAACGGCTCGTTTGGGTTGAGAAAATATTTTACATAGAAGAGCGAACAACGTTTCGACCTTCTTCGGTCATCGTCAGGTTCACAAAGAAAGAGGTAACTGACCGGAAGCTGACCACATGTTTGAAAGGGGTTGTGTAACTGTGTGTCGAAATGTAGAGGGCGGTATTAGATGTTTGAATATATAATTTTATTTATTATATTAATATAGGTATAAAGGCGTTCCTTTATATTGGTTTATTTTGGGTTTAAGTTGTTGTATAAGTAAGGCTTCTTTAATTTTGCGTTTGTTTGTTTCTTTATTTAGTATTTGAGTGTTTTCTATGGTTATGTTGTGTTTATTTGACTTGCAGTGTTCGAAAACGTGTGAAGGTGACTTTTTTATGTTCTTTGAATCTGGTTTCCATTTTTCTACTTGTTTCTCCAATATAGAAGTCGTGGCAGTTATCACATTGTATTTTATAAATAATGTTGGTGTGGTGTTTGTCAGTGTAGTTTTTACATAGTATAGACCTCAGTTTTGTGCCTGGTTTTTGAATAAATTTGGTATTAACTGGAATGTCATATTTTGTAACTAGTTTTTGCCAAATGTTGGTTATTTGTCTGCTGATGTCAGGAATATATGGTGTGCAGCAGTATATGGTTTCGTGATTTTTGATTGGTGAGATATATTTACTTTTGTTGGTTGATTTTGCTTTCTGTCTAGGTGTGTGTGTATAATGTTTTCTACAGTTTGTGGAGGAAACTTATTGATGTTGATGAAGTACTGTTTTATTTTGTCTAATTCATCGTCAAACTCTGGTGAGCAGAGTTTTATGGCTGTGTTTATTTGGTTTTTTAGTATGTTGAGTTTTTTGTTTTGTTTCATGTGCTGAGTCCCAAGGAATGTATAGTCCAGTATGGGTGATTTTTCGGTGGATTTCTGTTTTGAATTGTGTGTCGGTTCTTGTAATTTTGAGGTTGAGAAATGATATTTGATTGCTTTCTTCCTGTTCACATGTGAAGTTAATGTTGGGATGTATAGAGTTAATGTGATTGAAAAAATTAAGTGTGTGTTCTGTAGATTTGAATCCCGCAACCGTGTCATCTACATATCTGTACCAGTATAGTGGTGGATGTAATGCTATGTTAATTGCTTGTGTTTCAACTTGTGTCATAAAAATATTGGCTAGAACTGGTGATACTGGGTTGCCCATGCTTAGGCCATTTGTTTGTATATAGTTTTGGTTGTTGAACATGAAGTTTGTCTTTATCGTGGTGAATTCTATGAGGGTTGCTAACTGGTTACTGGGAATTTCTATAGTTGGGTTAGGCTCTTCTATGTAAAATATTTTCTCAACCCAAACGAGCCGTTTTTGCATATGATATTAATTTTAATGATTGAGAACTGGGAGGATTTAAAGATGGAAGTGGATTGTTCTACGATAAAATAATTGAATTAATTTGATATTTGTTTTATCAGGTGGATCTCGATAGGACAGATCGACGTATGTATTTCCCAAAAATAAATTCAGAAGTGACAAAGTTTATGGAGGCAGCCTGGAAATTGAAGGAACAGAGTGAAAACGTAAGAGTTAAAAAAAAGTAAATAATTATCCAGGTTTCTCTATTTGTCTCCATTGAAGTTATGTTATAGTACAAATAACAAGTTGTGAAATCACAAATAGTCAACTAAAAATAAAAATTTGAAGAATTTGGCATGTGTTGGATAAAGTGAACAAATAACATGACGGTAATGATGAATTAAATAAAAAAATTTAACAGTCAGCGTACAACATGAAATATATCAAAACGTCTCGGCTAGAGGTTTATTTAGACTTAAAATGTACCGTTAAGACTAAGTCATTTAGGTGGGTGGAAAAAAAAAATCTCAGCTCAATGGCCTTGTTATCTAATGTGATTAATCCATTGATCTTTCATAAAGGTAGGTGGAAACTCGTACATTTTGTACGTATGATAAGAAAAATTCACAGAAGTATAAAAATTATAACAGAGAACTTGTAAGTAATTCCTGGAGTTTAGAGATGGCAATTTCCAATTTCGTTGTTAAAATAATTTACATGTTAAATAAAAAACTAAAGTGTGTATTATATAATAAATGTAAAACGTATGTACTGGTATGATGATCCATATTTTATTCAGTTTTCATATAAAGAGAAACTTTTTTTTACATAAATTGAACTGATGGAACATTTTTTTCAAGCACATTATGTATCAGTTTATATCCAAGGATTGTTTGATCTTCTCTTATATTTTGAAATATAAACTAGAGAGAAACTTGTATTTCAACACAGAAACTGGATTAGTTAGCATATACTTCATACTAAATAAACAACAGTTAGAACATCACAGATATAAATTTTTACTTCTACTGAATAAGAAACAATTGTTTTCATTTTCTCACATTACATTTGAGGAAATTAATTCAGAAAACAACTTGTAGATGGAGCTAACCATCATTTAAATTATCAAATTTCATAAGTAAAAATTAGTCAATACAGTGGTACCTCAGTTCTCGAACAATTCGGTTTTCAAACATATTGTTTGAGAAAAAATGTCTCGGTTGTCGAACATAAACTCAGTTCCCGAACGACTCTTTCACCATTTTCAGCCCATGCCAAGCTTGCTCAGTCCACACCCCTGCTAAAATCTGCTGTGAATGTTCGATTTTCTTTTTGTTTGTTTTTCTAAATATTCTGATTAAATAAGCCACCATGGGATCAAAGAAGGATAATGAAAGCAGCAAACCAAAAAGAAAAGTTGTTAGAGCCACAATAGAGGTGAAAAAAGATCTCATAGCGAAGTATGAGAGTGGTGTTCGTGTGTCTGACCTTGTTACACAGTTTGGTACGGCGACATCTACAGTCTGCACCATACTGAAAAATAAAGAGGTCATCAAAGGAGCTGATGTTGCAAAAGAAATGACAGTGCTTACGAAACAAAGATCACAAACAGTGGAAGAGGTAGAAAAACTTGTTGATTTGGGTAAACGAAAAACAGTTAGATGGTGATAGCATTTCTGAGACCATCATTTGTAAGAAAGCAAAGCAGTCGCATGCTGACCTCCTGAAAAAGACCTCTGGAATGAGTGCTGATACAAGTGATGCCTTTAAGGTTAGTAGGGGTGGTTTGAAAAATTTAGGAAGAGAAGTGGCATACATAGTGTGGTGAGACATGGGGAGGGTGTCAGGAAAAAACAAACCTCATTAGACAAGTTTTCAGTGAGAAATAGGTCCACTGAGTCTCAAGCAGGTTGTAGCGGTGCAAAGAGACAGAAAAGAGAAAGAACCCCAGAAGGAGAGTTACTTGACATTTTTATGGAAAGTGACTCCCCTTCCAAACAATAATAACCCTCCTACTCTCCACATTCCTCACCACCTTTCACTTATGCCATTAGCTCTCCTCAGCACAGGTAAAGTGCAGTTAAATTTTCATATATTGTTTATAGTTTTTGTGGTTGACATGTAAGTATTATTATACAGGTATAAATAAACAATATTTTTACTTAAAATGCTTCATAATGCGTAATGTTTGTAATGGATCAGTTTAATTTACAATATTTCTTATGGGAAAACTTGATTCGGTTTTCGAACAGCCTTCTGGGATGGATTAAGTTCGAGAACCGAGGTACCACTGTATTTTTTTAACCGTGTTGTATGACATATACAGATTAAAAATAAGTGCACTTTAAGGTTTTAAAATAATAACTAACAATAGATATGTAAATTCAAATAATAATTTTATTTCCATTATTCAACAAAATCATATAGAAATATTCCATTTAGATAGAAACTTTTGTTATGATTTCATTTTTTTTCTATTGATTTCAGTTTTCATTGTTATGGTTATTAGATTTAACTAATATTTCTCTCAGTAATATGTACAATATAAACTTAAAGTAAGATTTCCCCTGAAAAACTGGTTTGAGTAGAAATAACTTACAGAATAGCTGCTCATAGTCAAACACATGCTTTGAAGACTCTTGTAATGTGTAATACAATGAATGACTATTGGGTGGAGCAAAAATATATTAAACAATAAACCACTTGCTTATTTCGTAATGTCATTAAACATTCAAATTCAGGTATTTTAACATTTTGTAATGGACCATAGTTTCTTCCTTTTAATGGTTACATACTACTCACACTAAAGACTTGTTCATGTTTTGCAAATTTTGATGGATTTTAACAGAAGAATCCTTTTGGATAATAATAGGTAATTTTCTTTGTCTTTCACACACACAAATCTCAAGATCTACTGCACATTTCAGCAAAGAGCTGCTAGTAAAACAACATTTAAGGATTTCGACACAAGAGAAGATATTGATTATAATCATTTGATACAGAAATTATTAATGTGAAATTAAGAAATCTGTCAACTCTGTGTTTCAAAAAAACTAAAAATAGATGAATAAAAGACAAGTTGGAACATTACTGTTAATGAGACAACTTGATAATATTCAGATGTATCTGTTAACGAGACAACTTGATAATATTCAGATGTATCTGTTAATGAGACAACTTGATAATATTCAGATGTATCTGTTAATGAGACAACTTGATAATATTCAGATGTATCTGTTAATGAAACAGCTTGGTAATATTCAGATGTATCTGTTAATGAGACAGCTTGATAATATTCAGATGTATCTGTTAATGAGACAGCTTGATAATATTCAGATGTATCTGTTAATGAGACAGCTTGATAATATTTAGATGTATCTGTTAATGAGACAGCTTGATAATATTTAGATGTATCTGTTAATGAGACAGCTTGATAATATTCAGATGTATCTGTTATTGAGACAGCTTGATAATATTCAGATGTATCTGTTATTGAGACAACTTGATAATATTCAGATGTATCTGTTATTGAGACAACTTATCTCAATAACAAAATCTCCAAGTAGACAAATTAAGTTTATTTAATCACCTGTGTGAAAAAAACTATGAACAGGAAAATTAATAAAATTAAAAAAAATATTGTTGTATATATTCATGGAGTATTATTAGTTTTACTGCAAATAGAAAGAGTACTGTAAAGTTTGTATACACTTTAGAAAACACTTGCAGGCATGGAAGTGCTTCATAAAATATTGCATTTGAAGAAAAACAAAATCTGTAAGCCAGTTTTACTTGATCTGGTCCATCAAAACATTTCTTACATGATTTCCCTACACTTGATCTGGTCCATCAAAACATGTCTTGCATGATTTCCCTACACTTGATCTGGTCCATCAAAACATTTCTTGCATGATTTCCCTACATTCTTTTTGGCAAGTCAGTAGTTTTAGAAAAACTTCATATTTGCTGTCATGGAAACTGGAAGAAATATACCAAAACAGCAGTTATCGTACTCATGTAAAGTCATACATTAAGTAATGAACAGGCAAAAGGGAAACAAGTTTATTATTCTCTCAATTTAAGATGATGATGTTAAATAACTTTTTTATTTAAATTACAAGAAAATGGATCACTTATACTTTTTAGAAGAAAGTTCAGTTGAAGAAATATAGACTTATCTGTGCAGTGTAACAAAAATCAACAGTTTTATTCTAAAGCATGAGTGATTCTGTTTTCAATAAACCCAGAAGCAAAGAACAAACTCCAAAGTTATAATTTTCCTATACTGAAAATGTATTTCCAGTAAGTACATCTGTTCTCATCCATAGCTATTGTTCAGTGGTGCTCCTATATGTTAAACATTTTTGTGCATGCTATTTGGAACTAACTGATTGCCCCATGTCATGTATGCAAATCATCATAGGACAACCCTCAACCAACAAAGCATGTGACTCCCTCTATTCAACTCAACTAAACTATCACTTCTAGTTTTGGCAGAAAATGATTTATTGATTTTCAATGGAGAGGAAAGGTGGGAAGTGTGAAAGGAGATGGGCACCTACATCTTCAGTTTAGGACAATTATAACTTCCAGTATGATTCATCCAAACAGATAAAATCCCACACTTAATAAATGGAGGGACTGGTGCAAGAGAAAGAAAAAAAGTATCTCTCAAAAGCATTGGAAGAACACTTTACAAGAGGAGATCTTTGGAACTAAAGATCTGATGTAGGAGACCACATCACTTCTGAACCAGGTATGCCAAGTGTGGAAAGTTGTTGCATATATGAGCAAAAAATATAGGAACACATTCAAGTGGGAGAGAATGTTGGCAGGATAGGAATCTGAACTATAGGAACACATTCAAGTGGGAGAGAATGCTGGCAGGATAGGAATCTGAACTATATGATATTTATAAAACTCAATTCCAGAAAATATAAAATTCGGTAAGATTACAAATATGTACTCTAGGTGTAGAGTGGCTAGGACAAGATAGATCACATATAGTAAGCCAACTATAATACAAAACACAGGCCTCTTGGAAATTACATCCATGTGGGGATAAGAAAGAAAATCGTACCAGCAGCAAGTAAACAACAATCCAAAACCCAGTCATCTAGTGGGGGTGGAAAAGAGGAACATACTATCTTTACCTCAAGTTCATGAGAATGAAGGGACTCATATCCTCAACCCATGAGCAGGGTACATGATAATGTGATGGACTGATTGACTGGAATTCTGGGATCTGGTATCAAAAAGATGTTTGCTTGATGTAAACCATTTCACTCATGTGAAATTGACAGGAACCACCTCAGGGATACCAGAAGAGGAAGAACTGGTTTAGTTTTTAAAATTTTGCTCAAAGCTACGTTAGGGTTATCTGTGTTAAGTGTCCTTAATTTAGCAGTGTAAGACTAGAGGGAAGGCAGCTAGTTATCACCACACACTGCCAATTCTTGGGCTACTCTTTTACCAATAAATAGTGGGATTGACCGTCACATTATAATGTCCCCATGGCTAAAAGAGTGAGCATATTTGGTGTGATGGGGATTTTTGTAGGCTAACTGGAATGCGAAATCTAAGAAACTACAGCAGGTACACAACATGTTTTATAATATGCAATTAAAATCATGAAAAGTTCAGATATTTACTAAAGTTGGTGTTAAAATCAGAATTTGAGATCATATTGAACAGATTTCATCTCATGCAATTTAAAAACATAGTTTTACATTCTTCTGCTATTTAATAAAAGATATAATAAATTAACAATATTTTCAAGGGAGGCCATTTTTGTCCACCCTGTAACATGAATAAAGGTGATAATACCTTGGAATAAAAAGACAAACTAAAAAAGAAAATTGTGATACTTAATGTATAGGAGTAGCTCCATAAAAATAGACCAGTGGAGAACTGACCATAAGAATATCAGTAGCAGATAAAACAAGTGCCCCATCCTAGAATATCCTAAAAGCAAAGAAGCCATTTGTGGAGGGAAGAAATTGAAAATGACAAACACCCCAATATGGAGAGCAGAAGGTATTCCACAGAAACCCATAAACGTAAGTGGAATATTGAAGAAAGAAGGTGGAAAGTAAAATTAACTGTAGGAACGTCAGTAGGGGATAAACTGGATAGTATTAAGGGAGATGAAGATGACGTGAAGAAAATTATCCTGATGTTCTGCTAAGACAAATAATTAACATCCATATAGGGTGAGGCTTGCAATTATCCATTCTCAAATAGATGAACATGAAACAGTGTTATGAGAAAGGGGAATATAACATGTATAACAAAATAACTGAGACAGGCCTTGCAGTAAAGTCATGAAAGATTCATGAGAAGGTTGAGGAAAAATGACAAAATCTAGGTGAACTGAAATGGGTTCAGCCATTATAGGAGAAAGGTGAGCAATATTGGGAACAAGGAGAGTGGACCTTGGCCTCAGAGGCTATCACAAACAAAATTAATGGTAAGAAATATAAACTATAAAGAAAGTAAAAAATGAAATAGTATATTTTAAATGTGAAGAAACTGTATAGTGAAATAAATGTGTATGTGATGTTATGTGTTGAAGGGAAAATATTTAACCAAAGTATTGATTCACCATTACACAGAACCACGGGTAAAGCAAAAATAGCAGACACTTATTAAGCCTAATCAAACAAGATATTTAACCAATTATTGATTAACCAAGAAGTAGAACTATAGGTGAACTGAAAATAAACATTTGTGAAACCTAATTGAACACTACAGTAAAATAAAAACTTAATAAGTATCAATGAGATGTATGAAATAAAAAAAACAATGTCATTGAAATAATGATAGATACACTCACCATCAAGATGAATTATAGGTAATCCTACAATAACAAAGACAAATGGTAAGCCTAAGTGAAAGGTATAGGTAAGAGGATAAAAATTGAGCGTAATTTTGAACTTCACTACGAGTATTAACCAATCTAATTAAACTTATGTTATGGAACCAAAATAACTACATATAATTATATTACGAATAAAATTATTCAAAAACCATAACAATAGAACATCTTAGTTTTTCCAAAGTCTGCAGACTGTACTTTAAATGTGTAGGCCTATAAACATGAAGTGAAATCTGACTAAAGTGTTCATTATTCAATCAATTTCCAGATGAAGTAAAGTCACAAACCTTCTTGTGGAGTACCATGACCTAAAGTTTAGATAAATTGTGCTAATAGAACACATAACTGCAAAAGTAGTAGCATAGAGTTCATAATGCAAAATTACTAAACACAACAGTGTTGGCAGAAAGTTTGTTTGTTTATTTTTGAATTTTGCACAAAGCTACTCGAGGGCTATCTGTGCTAGCCGTCCCTAATTTAAGTGTAAGACTAGAGGGATGGCAGCTAGTCATCACCACCCATTGCCAACTCTTGGGTGACTCTTTTACCAAATGAATAGTGGGATTGGCAGTCACATTATAACATCCCACGGCTGAAAGGGCAAGCATGTTTGGTACGATGGTGATGCAAACCCACGATCCTCAGATTACAAGTCGCATGCCTTAACATGCTTGGCCATGCCAGGCCATTGGCAGAAAGTTCTGTAACAAGGTAGAAATATAGAACAATTCCACTTTGGACAAGTTACAAGTATCACACTACTGCATAATAAAGAATAAACTTGTTGAGAGAAATTAATAACAACATATGGTAAAATATTAAAACACTTAAAGAGGGCAGCACCAAATTAGAATAGCTATTTACATGAGTAGAAGCAACATACTGTATTAAAAACATTTTTTTTCCTTATTATTATTATTCCTTATTATTTTATTACAGAAGAACTAAAATTACCTTTTATCTCTTAACTGTGGTAAAACAACAGTTCCTTCTCCACACATGTGTGATGTAGCTTCACTAACGTCCTTGTACACACTGGCAACTGTAGCAGCTAATACAGCACCTCCCAATAACACTGATTCAGGTTCGCCAGGAACAAGGACCGGTAAACCTAAGTTAAAATTATAAAAGTTGTACAAGGAAAAAAGGTTACTGTAGCTTTCCCTAATGGCATTTAATTTAACATCGTATGCAATAAACAAGGACTGGAAATTCTGGGTTAATCATAACCACAAAATTTGTGTAAGGGGAAAGTTAATATATTGCATGATTAATACTAACTAAAATTTGTAACAAGTGCAACAGTGTTTGCATTCTGTAAATATTACTCATGTTTGAAGACAATTATCAATACCAAACAATTTAACTTAATGAGTACAGAGACCATCCAGTAGATCAAGACCATACTGGAAAAGTAACATACGTTATAACTTTAAATTCATGATGTACATCTTCATGAATCATGGTGAATGTTTAGTAAATAATACAACTCTATTGTTCATGAAACATCAGTTGTATTGGTAAAATGTTTAGACTTAAGATATGTTTGCAAGACAAATAAGTCAGTTTGACAACTTAGAATGCAAGGTAACATGAGTCAAAATGCTTTGTCAACTATATAGTTTAGAAACTATGTTTTGTGTAACCTCTACAACCACCTAAGTAGACATCTAATTTTAATTTCAGTATCTCTGTATGCTGTGTCTTGTATTTTCTCTAACATGAGGTGTTGAAAAATCAGAAATGTTGGGTATCATGAAACAGTGATGAATATAACAAGTCACAAGTTGGAAGATTCATGAAACTGATGAATATAACAAGTCACAAGTTGGAAGATTCATGAAACAGTGATAAATATAACAAGTCACAAGTTGGAAGATTCATGAAACAGTGATAAATATAACAAGTCACAAGTTGGAAGATTCATGAAACAGTGATAAATATAACAAGTCACAAGTTGGAAGATTCATGAAACAGTGATGAATATAACAAGTCACAAGTTGGAAGATTCATGAAACAGTGATGAATATAACAAGTCACAAGTTGGAAGATTCATGAAACAGTGATGAATATAACAAGTCACAAGTTGGAAGATTCATGAAACAGTGATGAATATAACAAGTCACAAGTTGGAAGATTCATGAAACAGTGATGAATATAACAAGTCACAAGTTGGAAGATTCATGAAACAGTGATAAATATAACAAGTCACAAGTTGGAAGATTCATGAAACAGTGATAAATATAACAAGTCACAAGTTGGAAGATTCATGAAACAGTGATAAATATAACAAGTCACAAGTTGGAAGATTCATGAAACAGTGATGAATATAACAAGTCACAAGTTGGAAGATTCACGAAACAGTGATGAATATAACAAGTCACAAGTTGGAAGATTCATGAAACAGTGATGAATATAACAAGTCACAAGTTGGAAGATTCATGAAACAGTGATGAATATAACAAGTCACAAGTTGGAAGATTCATGAAACAGTGATGAATGTAACAAGTCACAAGTTGGAAGATTCATGAAACAGTGATAAATATAACAAGTCACAAGTTGGAAGATTCATGAAACAGTGATGAATATAACAAGTCACAAGTTGGAAGATTCATGAAACAGTGATGAATATAACAAGTCACAAGTTGGAAGATTCATGAAACAGTGATGAATATAACAAGTCACAAGTTGGAAGATTCATGAAACAGTGATGAATATAACAAGTCACAAGTTGGAAGATTCATGAAACAGTGATGAATGTAACAAGTCACAAGTTGGAAGATTCATGAAACAGTGATAAATATAACAAGTCACAAGTTGGAAGATTCATGAAACAGTGATAAATATAACAAGTCACAAGTTGGAAGATTCATAAAACAGTGATGAATATAACAAGTCACAAGTTGGAAGATTCATGAAACAGTGATGAATATAACAAGTCACAAGTTGGAAGATTCATGAAACTGATGAATATAACAAGTCACAAGTTGGAAGATTCATGAAACAGTGATAAATATAACAAGTCACAAGTTGGAAGATTCATGAAACAGTGATAAATATAACAAGTCACAAGTTGGAAGATTCATGAAACAGTGATAAATATAACAAGTCACAAGTTGGAAGATTCATGAAACAGTGATGAATATAACAAGTCACAAGTTGGAAGATTCATGAAACAGTGATGAATATAACAAGTCACAAGTTGGAAGATTCACGAAACAGTGATGAATATAACAAGTCACAAGTTGGAAGATTCACGAAACAGTGATGAATATAACAAGTCACAAGTTGGAAGATTCACGAAACAGTGATGAATATAACAAGTCACAAGTTGGAAGATTCACGAAACAGTGATGAATATAACAAGTCACAAGTTGGAAGATTCATGAAACAGTGATGAATATAACAAGTCACAAGTTGGAAGATTGATGAAACAGTGATAAATATAACAAGTCACAAGTTGGAAGATTCATGAAACAGTGATAAATATAACAAGTCACAAGTTGGAAGATTCATGAAACAGTGATAAATATAACAAGTCACAAGTTGGAAGATTCATGAAACAGTGATGAATATAACAAGTCACAAGTTGGAAGATTCACGAAACAGTGATGAATATAACAAGTCACAAGTTGGAAGATTCACGAAACAGTGATGAATATAACAAGTCACAAGTTGGAAGATTTTTTTCAACATTCATAAAACTTGCTGCTTTTCTTCAAGGAACAAAGTGTGACCATAAAGGTGTTAAAAGTAACACATTTATGCCTGTAGCAGTCATACATATTACCTACTCAGTGCACAAGTTTGATAAATTTTAAACTGGAAACTACATGTTAATTATAATGTTCTTGATACTGAAAATTACAGATGTTTCAAGATGACAAGGAACCAACTTGAAGTAAAAAGGTTTCCTCAAGACGGCTGCTGTGGGTAATTATTAGCACTTTAATTAAAATAAAGTACAGAACAACATTTTGATCTTTTTAGGTCATCTTCAGGTTAACAAAGGTAGAAACATTGTTCTGTATCTTATTTTAATTGAAGTGCTAACACCCATCTTTAGAATACAAGTTTCCTTTACATCAGTCATGTTTAACTGATGTTTTATACAAAGCTGTTGCTCGTACCTGTTGCATCAGCATGCATCTGGACATAAACCTTGTTTTTCGCTAATCCACCACACATGAAGAGCATTTCAACTTCGTGACCTGCCATCTCCAAATTCTCTATTATGTGTCTTGTTCCATACTTTAAAATTAAAAAGGAAATAATAAAGAAGTTGAAAAAAGACAAAAAAGAACAACCCAGTGCAATAAAATAAAATTTATATTGACAATATTTTTACAGTACAATTATATAAGAAACCAAACATACAACCTAATATCATTTAGAGACACTAACACAGTTGTTGCCTGTAAAAACATATTACTGATGCAAAGACTTACAGTGAAACATTTAGTAACAGATGGTAAGTGAAGCATCTTACTGCTTCAGGTAGCAGCAACAAACAAATGAACTAACTACTACTTTTGTAGCACGAGTTGCTCAGTAGATACAAGCAGAAAATAGTTCTATACTCATTAATATCTGTGGTAACAGTTTGAAATGCTTTCTTTAGCCTACTGCTGGGAATTAAGCTCATTGTCATAAATAGGCAATTAATTTGTACTGTTAAATGTACAATACACTATTGTATTAGACAGTAAAACGATCTCATGAAAACATGAGAACTATAGTTTAAAGTCACTTATATACCCACACAAATTGATAATAAAAAATATTACCCAATAACATTATATACATGGTAAAGAGAGATTTATGTATGTGTGAATGTGTACATTTTATTATAGCAAAGCCACATCAGGTTATCTGCTGAGTCCACTGAGGGGAATGAACCCCTGATTAAAAGAGATTTATGTGGTATAACTTTTAACAACAGTTTATTACTAGTTGCTTTGAGATAGATTAATAAAACAGCTTGATGCTCATGAAAAGGTGATAAAAAAAAACATTATATATATTTGTTTAAAAATTATAATTGTAATTATTTAGAAACAGAAGGTGAATGAAACAGTTTACAAGTAGACATTTAGAAAAAAAAAATATTAAATAGCTTTTCACAGTTTTTTAAATACTGGAAATTGTTCAGATGAAAAAAATACTCCCAACTGTTTTACTGCAGCAGAATAATACACAAACTTACTGCGAGTGACTGAAGACTTGCAAGATAACTGCATGCCAAATCATTCTCATCTGATGTTAAAGTTAACCCTAAAATCTACAGAAAAAAAATATTAGATTATGACAATTAACACGATTACGATAAATGTATTTATTTTAGTTTGAGTTTTTTATTAAGTATATTTCATCACAACTTTTATGGTCAGTGAGATTTAGTTTTTAAAACAGGCAGGGTGTTTCAATCATTCTAAAGTACCTACAACAGAAACATGTACCTGTTCTAAAAACAAACCTTACTTACTGTGAAAGCTATAAATTATAATAAAATATACTTTTAATTTAAACAAAAAAACCCAAAAAATCCATCCTGATTGTCTCTTAAAAACTATACAGAAAATACCTTTTACATAAAGGCAGAAAAGATTTATAACATATTCAGGAATTCCTAGAACAAACAATGTAAAGGTTTACAGGCAAAACTGTGAGAAAGGATTTTATTATTTTAGTAGATAAATTACACAAGTTAGAAACAATATTTCTAGAATATTAAATATCATATTACTTGAGTCATTTTTACAATAATTTATTTTATATTTTCATAATGTAAATTGGTATGCATCGTAGAAATTAACTTTGGTATTTTTATTATTGTTCAGTATTTGGTTATATATTTTTTTGTCTAATTCATAATCCAAGGTCATTCTTTTTGAAACGTTTCAAAGAATAATTTTAAGTAACATGTATTTTAAAGTATTGCTACTTGTTTAATACTGGTTTTTAGAACACTGGAACTCCTGAAATAGAAAACTAAACTAGAAACTGTAAGAACTTACTAGTGGTTGTCAGCTGTTTAGTTTATTATATATTAATATTTCATTCTTAAATCAAACAAGAAAACTAAACTAGAAAGTGTAAGAACTTACTAGTGGTTGTCAGCTGTTTAGTTTATTATATATTAATATTTCATTCTTAAATCAAACAAGAAAACTAAACTAGAAAGTGTAAGAACTTACTAGTGGTTGTCAGCTGTTTAGTTTATTATATATTAATATTTCATTCTTAAATCAAACAAGAAAACTAAACTAGAAAGTGTAAGAACTTACTAGTGGTTGTCAGCTGTTTAGTTTATTATATATTAATATTTCATTCTTAAATCAAACAAGAAAACTAAACTAGAAAGTGTAAGAACTTACTAGTGGTTGTCAGCTGTTTAGTTTATTATATATTAATATTTCATTCTTAAATCAAACAAGAAAACTAAACTAGAAAGTGTAAGAACTTACTAGTGGTTGTCAGCTGTTCAGTTTATTATATATTAATATTTCATTCTTAAATCAAACAAGAAAACTAAACTAGAAAGTGTAAGAACTTACTAGTGGTTGTCAGCTGTTTAGTTTATTATATATTAATATTTCATTCTTAAATCAAACAAGAAAACTAAACTAGAAAGTGTAAGAACTTACTAGTGGTTGTCAGCTGTTTAGTTTATTATATATTAATATTTCATTCTTAAATCAAACAAGAAAACTAAACTAGAAAGTGTAAGAACTTACTAGTGGTTGTCAGCTGTTCAGTTTATTATATATTAATATTTCATTCTTAAATCAAACAAGAAAACTAAACTAGAAAGTGTAAGAACTTACTAGTGGTTGTCAGCTGTTTAGTTTATTATATATTAATATTTCATTCTTAAATCAAACAAGAAAACTAAACTAGAAACTGTAAGAACTTACTAGTGGTTGTCAGCTGTTCAGTTTATTATATATTAATATTTCATTCTTAAATCAAACAAGAAAACTAAACTAGAAAGTGTAAGAACTTACTAGTGGTTGTCAGCTGTTTAGTTTATTATATATTAATATTTCATTCTTAAATCAAACAAGAAAACTAAACTAGAAAGTGTAAGAACTTACTAGTGGTTGTCAGCTGTTCAGTTTATTATATATTAATATTTCATTCTTAAATCAAACAAGAAAACTAAACTAGAAAGTGTAAGAACTTACTAGTGGTTGTCAGCTGTTTAGTTTATTATATATTAATATTTCATTCTTAAATCAAACAAGAAAACTAAACTAGAAAGTGTAAGAACTTACTAGTGGTTGTCAGCTGTTTAGTTTATTATATATTAATATTTCATTCTTAAATCAAACAAGAAAACTAAACTAGAAAGTGTAAGAACTTACTAGTGGTTGTCAGCTGTTTAGTTTATTATATATTAATATTTCATTCTTAAATCAAACAAGAAAACTAAACTAGAAAGTGTAAGAACTTACTAGTGGTTGTCAGCTGTTCAGTTTATTATATATTAATATTTCATTCTTAAATCAAACAAGAAAACTAAACTAGAAAGTGTAAGAACTTACTAGTGGTTGTCAGCTGTTTAGTTTATTATATATTAATATTTCATTCTTAAATCAAACAAGAAAACTAAACTAGAAAGTGTAAGAACTTACTAGTGGTTGTCAGCTGTTTAGTTTATTATATATTAATATTTCATTCTTAAATCAAACAAGAAAACTAAACTAGAAAGTGTAAGAACTTACTAGTGGTTGTCAGCTGTTCAGTTTATTATATATTAATATTTCATTCTTAAATCAAACAAGAAAACTAAACTAGAAAGTGTAAGAACTTACTAGTGGTTGTCAGCTGTTTAGTTTATTATATATTAATATTTCATTCTTAAATCAAACAAGAAAACTAAACTAGAAAGTGTAAGAACTTACTAGTGGTTGTCAGCTGTTCAGTTTATTATATATTAATATTTCATTCTTAAATCAAACAAGAAAACTAAACTAGAAAGTGTAAGAACTTACTAGTGGTTGTCAGCTGTTTAGTTTATTATATATTAATATTTCATTCTTAAATCAAACAAGAAAACTAAACTAGAAAGTGTAAGAACTTACTAGTGGTTGTCAGCTGTTTAGTTTATTATATATTAATATTTCATTCTTAAATCAAACAAGAAAACTAAACTAGAAAGTGTAAGAACTTACTAGTGGTTGTCAGCTGTTTAGTTTATTATATATTAATATTTCATTCTTAAATCAAACAAGAAAACTAAACTAGAAAGTGTAAGAACTTACTAGTGGTTGTCAGCTGTTTAGTTTATTATATATTAATATTTCATTCTTAAATCAAACAAGAAAACTAAACTAGAAAGTGTAAGAACTTACTAGTGGTTGTCAGCTGTTTAGTTTATTATATATTAATATTTCATTCTTAAATCAAACAAGAAAACTAAACTAGAAAGTGTAAGAACTTACTAGTGGTTGTCAGCTGTTTAGTTTATTATATATTAATATTTCATTCTTAAATCAAACAAGAAAACTAAACTAGAAAGTGTAAGAACTTACTAGTGGTTGTCAGCTGTTTAGTTTATTATATATTAATATTTCATTCTTAAATCAAACAAGAAAACTAAACTAGAAAGTGTAAGAACTTACTAGTGGTTGTCAGCTGTTTAGTTTATTATATATTAATATTTCATTCTTAAATCAAACAAGAAAACTAAACTAGAAAGTGTAAGAACTTACTAGTGGTTGTCAGCTGTTTAGTTTATTATATATTAATATTTCATTCTTAAATCAAACAAGAAAACTAAACTAGAAAGTGTAAGAACTTACTAGTGGTTGTCAGCTGTTCAGTTTATTATATATTAATATTTCATTCTTAAATCAAACAAGAAAACTAAACTAGAAAGTGTAAGAACTTACTAGTGGTTGTCAGCTGTTTAGTTTATTATATATTAATATTTCATTCTTAAATCAAACAAGAAAACTAAACTAGAAAGTGTAAGAACTTACTAGTGGTTGTCAGCTGTTCAGTTTATTATATATTAATATTTCATTCTTAAATCAAACAAGAAAACTAAACTAGAAAGTGTAAGAACTTACTAGTGGTTGTCAGCTGTTTAGTTTATTATATATTAATATTTCATTCTTAAATCAAACAAGAAAACTAAACTAGAAAGTGTAAGAACTTACTAGTGGTTGTCAGCTGTTCAGTTTATTATATATTAATATTTCATTCTTAAATCAAACAAGAAAACTAAACTAGAAAGTGTAAGAACTTACTAGTGGTTGTCAGCTGTTTAGTTTATTATATATTAATATTTCATTGGTTGTCTTAAATCAAACAAGAAAACTAAACTAGAAAGTGTAAGAACTTACTAGTGGTTGTCAGCTGTTTAGTTTATTATATATTAATATTTCATTCTTAAATCAAACAAGAAAACTAAACTAGAAAGTGTAAGAACTTACTAGTGGTTGTCAGCTGTTTAGTTTATTATATATTAATATTTCATTCTTAAATCAAACAAGAAAACTAAACTAGAAAGTGTAAGAACTTACTAGTGGTTGTCAGCTGTTTAGTTTATTATATATTAATATTTCATTCTTAAATCAAACAAGAAAACTAAACTAGAAAGTGTAAGAACTTACTAGTGGTTGTCAGCTGTTTAGTTTATTATATATTAATATTTCATTCTTAAATCAAACAAGAAAACTAAACTAGAAAGTGTAAGAACTTACTAGTGGTTGTCAGCTGTTTAGTTTATTATATATTAATATTTCATTCTTAAATCAAACAAGAAAACTAAACTAGAAAGTGTAAGAACTTACTAGTGGTTGTCAGCTGTTTAGTTTATTATATATTAATATTTCATTCTTAAATCAAACAAGAAAACTAAACTAGAAAGTGTAAGAACTTACTAGTGGTTGTCAGCTGTTTAGTTTATTATATATTAATATTTCATTCTTAAATCAAACAAGAAAACTAAACTAGAAAGTGTAAGAACTTACTAGTGGTTGTCAGCTGTTTAGTTTATTATATATTAATATTTCATTCTTAAATCAAACAAGAAAACTAAACTAGAAAGTGTAAGAACTTACTAGTGGTTGTCAGCTGTTTAGTTTATTATATATTAATATTTCATTCTTAAATCAAACAAGAAAACTAAACTAGAAAGTGTAAGAACTTACTAGTGGTTGTCAGCTGTTTAGTTTATTATATATTAATATTTCATTCTTAAATCAAACAAGAAAACTAAACTAGAAAGTGTAAGAACTTACTAGTGGTTGTCAGCTGTTTAGTTTATTATATATTAATATTTCATTCTTAAATCAAACAAGAAAACTAAACTAGAAAGTGTAAGAACTTACTAGTGGTTGTCAGCTGTTTAGTTTATTATATATTAATATTTCATTCTTAAATCAAACAAGAAAACTAAACTAGAAAGTGTAAGAACTTACTAGTGGTTGTCAGCTGTTTAGTTTATTATATATTAATATTTCATTCTTAAATCAAACAAGAAAACTAAACTAGAAAGTGTAAGAACTTACTAGTGGTTGTCAGCTGTTTAGTTTATTATATATTAATATTTCATTCTTAAATCAAACAAGAAAACTAAACTAGAAAGTGTAAGAACTTACTAGTGGTTGTCAGCTGTTTAGTTTATTATATATTAATATTTCATTCTTAAATCAAACAAGAAAACTAAACTAGAAAGTGTAAGAACTTACTAGTGGTTGTCAGCTGTTTAGTTTATTATATATTAATATTTCATTCTTAAATCAAACAAGAAAACTAAACTAGAAAGTGTAAGAACTTACTAGTGGTTGTCAGCTGTTTAGTTTATTATATATTAATATTTCATTCTTAAATCAAACAAGAAAACTAAACTAGAAAGTGTAAGAACTTACTAGTGGTTGTCAGCTGTTTAGTTTATTATATATTAATATTTCATTCTTAAATCAAACAAGAAAACTAAACTAGAAAGTGTAAGAACTTACTAGTGGTTGTCAGCTGTTTAGTTTATTATATATTAATATTTCATTCTTAAATCAAACAAGAAAACTAAACTAGAAAGTGTAAGAACTTACTAGTGGTTGTCAGCTGTTTAGTTTATTATATATTAATATTTCATTCTTAAATCAAACAAGAAAACTAAACTAGAAAGTGTAAGAACTTACTAGTGGTTGTCAGCTGTTTAGTTTATTATATATTAATATTTCATTCTTAAATCAAACAAGAAAACTAAACTAGAAAGTGTAAGAACTTACTAGTGGTTGTCAGCTGTTTAGTTTATTATATATTAATATTTCATTCTTAAATCAAACAAGAAAACTAAACTAGAAAGTGTAAGAACTTACTAGTGGTTGTCAGCTGTTTAGTTTATTATATATTAATATTTCATTCTTAAATCAAACAAGAAAACTAAACTAGAAAGTGTAAGAACTTACTAGTGGTTGTCAGCTGTTTAGTTTATTATATATTAATATTTCATTCTTAAATCAAACAAGAAAACTAAACTAGAAAGTGTAAGAACTTACTAGTGGTTGTCAGCTGTTTAGTTTATTATATATTAATATTTCATTCTTAAATCAAACAAGAAAACTAAACTAGAAAGTGTAAGAACTTACTAGTGGTTGTCAGCTGTTTAGTTTATTATATATTAATATTTCATTCTTAAATCAAACAAGAAAACTAAACTAGAAAGTGTAAGAACTTACTAGTGGTTGTCAGCTGTTTAGTTTATTATATATTAATATTTCATTCTTAAATCAAACAAGAAAACTAAACTAGAAAGTGTAAGAACTTACTAGTGGTTGTCAGCTGTTTAGTTTATTATATATTAATATTTCATTCTTAAATCAAACAAGAAAACTAAACTAGAAAGTGTAAGAACTTACTAGTGGTTGTCAGCTGTTTAGTTTATTATATATTAATATTTCATTCTTAAATCAAACAAGAAAACTAAACTAGAAAGTGTAAGAACTTACTAGTGGTTGTCAGCTGTTTAGTTTATTATATATTAATATTTCATTCTTAAATCAAACAAGAAAACTAAACTAGAAAGTGTAAGAACTTACTAGTGGTTGTCAGCTGTTTAGTTTATTATATATTAATATTTCATTCTTAAATCAAACAAGAAAACTAAACTAGAAAGTGTAAGAACTTACTAGTGGTTGTCAGCTGTTTAGTTTATTATATATTAATATTTCATTCTTAAATCAAACAAGAAAACTAAACTAGAAAGTGTAAGAACTTACTAGTGGTTGTCAGCTGTTTAGTTTATTATATATTAATATTTCATTCTTAAATCAAACAAGAAAACTAAACTAGAAAGTGTAAGAACTTACTAGTGGTTGTCAGCTGTTTAGTTTATTATATATTAATATTTCATTCTTAAATCAAACAAGAAAACTAAACTAGAAAGTGTAAGAACTTACTAGTGGTTGTCAGCTGTTTAGTTTATTATATATTAATATTTCATTCTTAAATCAAACAAGAAAACTAAACTAGAAAGTGTAAGAACTTACTAGTGGTTGTCAGCTGTTTAGTTTATTATATATTAATATTTCATTCTTAAATCAAACAAGAAAACTAAACTAGAAAGTGTAAGAACTTACTAGTGGTTGTCAGCTGTTTAGTTTATTATATATTAATATTTCATTCTTAAATCAAACAAGAAAACTAAACTAGAAAGTGTAAGAACTTACTAGTGGTTGTCAGCTGTTTAGTTTATTATATATTAATATTTCATTCTTAAATCAAACAAGAAAACTAAACTAGAAAGTGTAAGAACTTACTAGTGGTTGTCAGCTGTTTAGTTTATTATATATTAATATTTCATTCTTAAATCAAACAAGAAAACTAAACTAGAAAGTGTAAGAACTTACTAGTGGTTGTCAGCTGTTTAGTTTATTATATATTAATATTTCATTCTTAAATCAAACAAGAAAACTAAACTAGAAAGTGTAAGAACTTACTAGTGGTTGTCAGCTGTTTAGTTTATTATATATTAATATTTCATTCTTAAATCAAACAAGAAAACTAAACTAGAAAGTGTAAGAACTTACTAGTGGTTGTCAGCTGTTTAGTTTATTATATATTAATATTTCATTCTTAAATCAAACAAGAAAACTAAACTAGAAAGTGTAAGAACTTACTAGTGGTTGTCAGCTGTTTAGTTTATTATATATTAATATTTCATTCTTAAATCAAACAAGAAAACTAAACTAGAAAGTGTAAGAACTTACTAGTGGTTGTCAGCTGTTTAGTTTATTATATATTAATATTTCATTCTTAAATCAAACAAGAAAACTAAACTAGAAAGTGTAAGAACTTACTAGTGGTTGTCAGCTGTTTAGTTTATTATATATTAATATTTCATTCTTAAATCAAACAAGAAAACTAAACTAGAAAGTGTAAGAACTTACTAGTGGTTGTCAGCTGTTTAGTTTATTATATATTAATATTTCATTCTTAAATCAAACAAGAAAACTAAACTAGAAAGTGTAAGAACTTACTAGTGGTTGTCAGCTGTTTAGTTTATTATATATTAATATTTCATTCTTAAATCAAACAAGAAAACTAAACTAGAAAGTGTAAGAACTTACTAGTGGTTGTCAGCTGTTTAGTTTATTATATATTAATATTTCATTCTTAAATCAAACAAGAAAACTAAACTAGAAAGTGTAAGAACTTACTAGTGGTTGTCAGCTGTTTAGTTTATTATATATTAATATTTCATTCTTAAATCAAACAAGAAAACTAAACTAGAAAGTGTAAGAACTTACTAGTGGTTGTCAGCTGTTTAGTTTATTATATATTAATATTTCATTCTTAAATCAAACAAGAAAACTAAACTAGAAAGTGTAAGAACTTACTAGTGGTTGTCAGCTGTTTAGTTTATTATATATTAATATTTCATTCTTAAATCAAACAAGAAAACTAAACTAGAAAGTGTAAGAACTTACTAGTGGTTGTCAGCTGTTTAGTTTATTATATATTAATATTTCATTCTTAAATCAAACAAGAAAACTAAACTAGAAAGTGTAAGAACTTACTAGTGGTTGTCAGCTGTTTAGTTTATTATATATTAATATTTCATTCTTAAATCAAACAAGAAAACTAAACTAGAAAGTGTAAGAACTTACTAGTGGTTGTCAGCTGTTTAGTTTATTATATATTAATATTTCATTCTTAAATCAAACAAGAAAACTAAACTAGAAAGTGTAAGAACTTACTAGTGGTTGTCAGCTGTTTAGTTTATTATATATTAATATTTCATTCTTAAATCAAACAAGAAAACTAAACTAGAAAGTGTAAGAACTTACTAGTGGTTGTCAGCTGTTTAGTTTATTATATATTAATATTTCATTCTTAAATCAAACAAGAAAACTAAACTAGAAAGTGTAAGAACTTACTAGTGGTTGTCAGCTGTTTAGTTTATTATATATTAATATTTCATTCTTAAATCAAACAAGAAAACTAAACTAGAAAGTGTAAGAACTTACTAGTGGTTGTCAGCTGTTTAGTTTATTATATATTAATATTTCATTCTTAAATCAAACAAGAAAACTAAACTAGAAAGTGTAAGAACTTACTAGTGGTTGTCAGCTGTTTAGTTTATTATATATTAATATTTCATTCTTAAATCAAACAAGAAAACTAAACTAGAAAGTGTAAGAACTTACTAGTGGTTGTCAGCTGTTTAGTTTATTATATATTAATATTTCATTCTTAAATCAAACAAGAAAACTAAACTAGAAAGTGTAAGAACTTACTAGTGGTTGTCAGCTGTTTAGTTTATTATATATTAATATTTCATTCTTAAATCAAACAAGAAAACTAAACTAGAAAGTGTAAGAACTTACTAGTGGTTGTCAGCTGTTTAGTTTATTATATATTAATATTTCATTCTTAAATCAAACAAGAAAACTAAACTAGAAAGTGTAAGAACTTACTAGTGGTTGTCAGCTGTTTAGTTTATTATATATTAATATTTCATTCTTAAATCAAACAAGAAAACTAAACTAGAAAGTGTAAGAACTTACTAGTGGTTGTCAGCTGTTTAGTTTATTATATATTAATATTTCATTCTTAAATCAAACAAGAAAACTAAACTAGAAAGTGTAAGAACTTACTAGTGGTTGTCAGCTGTTTAGTTTATTATATATTAATATTTCATTCTTAAATCAAACAAGAAAACTAAACTAGAAAGTGTAAGAACTTACTAGTGGTTGTCAGCTGTTTAGTTTATTATATATTAATATTTCATTCTTAAATCAAACAAGAAAACTAAACTAGAAAGTGTAAGAACTTACTAGTGGTTGTCAGCTGTTTAGTTTATTATATATTAATATTTCATTCTTAAATCAAACAAGAAAACTAAACTAGAAAGTGTAAGAACTTACTAGTGGTTGTCAGCTGTTTAGTTTATTATATATTAATATTTCATTCTTAAATCAAACAAGAAAACTAAACTAGAAAGTGTAAGAACTTACTAGTGGTTGTCAGCTGTTTAGTTTATTATATATTAATATTTCATTCTTAAATCAAACAAGAAAACTAAACTAGAAAGTGTAAGAACTTACTAGTGGTTGTCAGCTGTTTAGTTTATTATATATTAATATTTCATTCTTAAATCAAACAAGAAAACTAAACTAGAAAGTGTAAGAACTTACTAGTGGTTGTCAGCTGTTTAGTTTATTATATATTAATATTTCATTCTTAAATCAAACAAGAAAACTAAACTAGAAAGTGTAAGAACTTACTAGTGGTTGTCAGCTGTTTAGTTTATTATATATTAATATTTCATTCTTAAATCAAACAAGAAAACTAAACTAGAAAGTGTAAGAACTTACTAGTGGTTGTCAGCTGTTTAGTTTATTATATATTAATATTTCATTCTTAAATCAAACAAGAAAACTAAACTAGAAAGTGTAAGAACTTACTAGTGGTTGTCAGCTGTTTAGTTTATTATATATTAATATTTCATTCTTAAATCAAACAAGAAAACTAAACTAGAAAGTGTAAGAACTTACTAGTGGTTGTCAGCTGTTTAGTTTATTATATATTAATATTTCATTCTTAAATCAAACAAGAAAACTAAACTAGAAAGTGTAAGAACTTACTAGTGGTTGTCAGCTGTTTAGTTTATTATATATTAATATTTCATTCTTAAATCAAACAAGAAAACTAAACTAGAAAGTGTAAGAACTTACTAGTGGTTGTCAGCTGTTTAGTTTATTATATATTAATATTTCATTCTTAAATCAAACAAGAAAACTAAACTAGAAAGTGTAAGAACTTACTAGTGGTTGTCAGCTGTTTAGTTTATTATATATTAATATTTCATTCTTAAATCAAACAAGAAAACTAAACTAGAAAGTGTAAGAACTTACTAGTGGTTGTCAGCTGTTTAGTTTATTATATATTAATATTTCATTCTTAAATCAAACAAGAAAACTAAACTAGAAAGTGTAAGAACTTACTAGTGGTTGTCAGCTGTTTAGTTTATTATATATTAATATTTCATTCTTAAATCAAACAAGAAAACTAAACTAGAAAGTGTAAGAACTTACTAGTGGTTGTCAGCTGTTTAGTTTATTATATATTAATATTTCATTCTTAAATCAAACAAGAAAACTAAACTAGAAAGTGTAAGAACTTACTAGTGGTTGTCAGCTGTTTAGTTTATTATATATTAATATTTCATTCTTAAATCAAACAAGAAAACTAAACTAGAAAGTGTAAGAACTTACTAGTGGTTGTCAGCTGTTTAGTTTATTATATATTAATATTTCATTCTTAAATCAAACAAGAAAACTAAACTAGAAAGTGTAAGAACTTACTAGTGGTTGTCAGCTGTTTAGTTTATTATATATTAATATTTCATTCTTAAATCAAACAAGAAAACTAAACTAGAAAGTGTAAGAACTTACTAGTGGTTGTCAGCTGTTTAGTTTATTATATATTAATATTTCATTCTTAAATCAAACAAGAAAACTAAACTAGAAAGTGTAAGAACTTACTAGTGGTTGTCAGCTGTTTAGTTTATTATATATTAATATTTCATTCTTAAATCAAACAAGAAAACTAAACTAGAAAGTGTAAGAACTTACTAGTGGTTGTCAGCTGTTTAGTTTATTATATATTAATATTTCATTCTTAAATCAAACAAGAAAACTAAACTAGAAAGTGTAAGAACTTACTAGTGGTTGTCAGCTGTTTAGTTTATTATATATTAATATTTCATTCTTAAATCAAACAAGAAAACTAAACTAGAAAGTGTAAGAACTTACTAGTGGTTGTCAGCTGTTTAGTTTATTATATATTAATATTTCATTCTTAAATCAAACAAGAAAACTAAACTAGAAAGTGTAAGAACTTACTAGTGGTTGTCAGCTGTTTAGTTTATTATATATTAATATTTCATTCTTAAATCAAACAAGAAAACTAAACTAGAAAGTGTAAGAACTTACTAGTGGTTGTCAGCTGTTTAGTTTATTATATATTAATATTTCATTCTTAAATCAAACAAGAAAACTAAACTAGAAAGTGTAAGAACTTACTAGTGGTTGTCAGCTGTTCAGTTTATTATATATTAATATTTCATTCTTAAATCAAACAAGAAAACTAAACTAGAAAGTGTAAGAACTTACTAGTGGTTGTCAGCTGTTTAGTTTATTATATATTAATATTTCATTCTTAAATCAAACAAGAAAACTAAACTAGAAAGTGTAAGAACTTACTAGTGGTTGTCAGCTGTTCAGTTTATTATATATTAATATTTCATTCTTAAATCAAACAAGAAAACTAAACTAGAAAGTGTAAGAACTTACTAGTGGTTGTCAGCTGTTTAGTTTATTATATATTAATATTTCATTCTTAAATCAAACAAGAAAACTAAACTAGAAAGTGTAAGAACTTACTAGTGGTTGTCAGCTGTTTAGTTTATTATATATTAATATTTCATTCTTAAATCAAACAAGAAAACTAAACTAGAAAGTGTAAGAACTTACTAGTGGTTGTCAGCTGTTTAGTTTATTATATATTAATATTTCATTCTTAAATCAAACAAGAAAACTAAACTAGAAAGTGTAAGAACTTACTAGTGGTTGTCAGCTGTTTAGTTTATTATATATTAATATTTCATTCTTAAATCAAACAAGAAAACTAAACTAGAAAGTGTAAGAACTTACTAGTGGTTGTCAGCTGTTTAGTTTATTATATATTAATATTTCATTCTTAAATCAAACAAGAAAACTAAACTAGAAAGTGTAAGAACTTACTAGTGGTTGTCAGCTGTTTAGTTTATTATATATTAATATTTCATTCTTAAATCAAACAAGAAAACTAAACTAGAAAGTGTAAGAACTTACTAGTGGTTGTCAGCTGTTCAGTTTATTATATATTAATATTTCATTCTTAAATCAAACAAGAAAACTAAACTAGAAAGTGTAAGAACTTACTAGTGGTTGTCAGCTGTTTAGTTTATTATATATTAATATTTCATTCTTAAATCAAACAAGAAAACTAAACTAGAAAGTGTAAGAACTTACTAGTGGTTGTCAGCTGTTCAGTTTATTATATATTAATATTTCATTCTTAAATCAAACAAGAAAACTAAACTAGAAAGTGTAAGAACTTACTAGTGGTTGTCAGCTGTTTAGTTTATTATATATTAATATTTCATTCTTAAATCAAACAAGAAAACTAAACTAGAAAGTGTAAGAACTTACTAGTGGTTGTCAGCTGTTTAGTTTATTATATATTAATATTTCATTCTTAAATCAAACAAGAAAACTAAACTAGAAAGTGTAAGAACTTACTAGTGGTTGTCAGCTGTTTAGTTTATTATATATTAATATTTCATTCTTAAATCAAACAAGAAAACTAAACTAGAAAGTGTAAGAACTTACTAGTGGTTGTCAGCTGTTTAGTTTATTATATATTAATATTTCATTCTTAAATCAAACAAGAAAACTAAACTAGAAAGTGTAAGAACTTACTAGTGGTTGTCAGCTGTTTAGTTTATTATATATTAATATTTCATTCTTAAATCAAACAAGAAAACTAAACTAGAAAGTGTAAGAACTTACTAGTGGTTGTCAGCTGTTTAGTTTATTATATATTAATATTTCATTCTTAAATCAAACAAGAAAACTAAACTAGAAAGTGTAAGAACTTACTAGTGGTTGTCAGCTGTTCAGTTTATTATATATTAATATTTCATTCTTAAATCAAACAAGAAAACTAAACTAGAAAGTGTAAGAACTTACTAGTGGTTGTCAGCTGTTTAGTTTATTATATATTAATATTTCATTCTTAAATCAAACAAGAAAACTAAACTAGAAAGTGTAAGAACTTACTAGTGGTTGTCAGCTGTTCAGTTTATTATATATTAATATTTCATTCTTAGATCAAACAAGAAAACTAAACTAGAAAGTGTAAGAACTTACTAGTGGTTGTCAGCTGTTTAGTTTATTATATATTAATATTTCATCCTTAAATCAAACAAGAAAACTAAACTAGAAAGTGTAAGAACTTACTAGTGGTTGTCAGCTGTTTAGTTTATTATATATTAATATTTCATTCTTAAATCAAACAAGAAAACTAGACTAGAAAGTGTAAGAACTTACTAGTGGTTGTCAGCTGTTTAGTTTATTATATATTAATATTTCATTCTTAAATCAAACAAGAAAACTAAACTAGAAAGTGTAAGAACTTACTAGTGGTTGTCAGCTGTTTAGTTTATTATATATTGATATTTCATTCTTAAATCAAACAAGAAAACTAAACTAGAAAGTGTAAGAACTTACTAGTGGTTGTCAGCTGTTCAGTTTATTATATATTAATATTTCATTCTTAAATCAAACAAGAAAACTAAACTAGAAAGTGTAAGAAGTTACTAGTGGTTGTCAGCTGTTTAGTTTATTATATATTAATATTTCATTCTTAAATCAAACAAGAAAACTAAACTAGAAAGTGTAAGAACTTACTAGTGGTTGTCAGCTGTTCAGTTTATTATATATTAATATTTCATTCTTAAATCAAACAAGAAAACTAAACTAGAAAGTGTAAGAACTTACTAGTGGTTGTCAGCTGTTTAGTTTATTATATATTAATATTTCATTCTTAAATCAAACAAGAAAACTAAACTAGAAAGTGTAAGAACTTACTAGTGGTTGTCAGCTGTTTAGTTTATTATATATTAATATTTCATTCTTAAATCAAAGAAGAAAACTAAACTAGAAAGTGTAAGAACTTACTAGTGGTTGTCAGCTGTTTAGTTTATTATATATTAATATTTCATTCTTAAATCAAACAAGAAAACTAAACTAGAAAGTGTAAGAACTTACTAGTGGTTGTCAGCTGTTTAGTTTTATTATATATTAATATTTCATTCTTAAATCCAACAAGAAAACTAAACTAGAAAGTGTAAGAAGTTACTAGTGGTTGTCAGCTGTTTAGTTTTATTATATATTAATATTTCATTCTTAAATCAAACAAGAAAACTAAACTAGAAAGTGTAAGAACTTACTAGTGGTTGTCAGCTGTTTAGTTTATTATATATTAATATTTCATTCTTAAATCAAACAAGAAAACTAAACTAGAAAGTGTAAGAACTTACTAGTGGTTGTCAGCTGTTTAGTTTATTATATATTAATATTTCATTCTTAAATCAAACAAGAAAACTAAACTAGAAAGTGTAAGAACTTACTAGTGGTTGTCAGCTGTTTAGTTTATTATATATTAATATTTCATTCTTAAATCAAACAAGAAAACTAAACTAGAAAGTGTAAGAACTTACTAGTGGTTGTCAGCTGTTTAGTTTATTATATATTAATATTTCATTCTTAAATCAAACAAGAAAACTAAACTAGAAAGTGTAAGAACTTACTAGTGGTTGTCAGCTGTTTAGTTTATTATATATTAATATTTCATTCTTAAATCAAACAAGAAAACTAAACTAGAAAGTGTAAGAACTTACTAGTGGTTGTCAGCTGTTTAGTTTATTATATATTAATATTTCATTCTTAAATCAAACAAGAAAACTAAACTAGAAAGTGTAAGAACTTACTAGTGGTTGTCAGCTGTTTAGTTTATTATATATTAATATTTCATTCTTAAATCAAACAAGAAAACTAAACTAGAAAGTGTAAGAACTTACTAGTGGTTGTCAGCTGTTTAGTTTATTATATATTAATATTTCATTCTTAAATCAAACAAGAAAACTAAACTAGAAAGTGTAAGAACTTACTAGTGGTTGTCAGCTGTTTAGTTTATTATATATTAATATTTCATTCTTAAATCAAACAAGAAAACTAAACTAGAAAGTGTAAGAACTTACTAGTGGTTGTCAGCTGTTTAGTTTTATTATATATTAATATTTCATTCTTAAATCAAACAAGAAAACTAAACTAGAAAGTGTAAGAACTTACTAGTGGTTGTCAGCTGTTTAGTTTATTATATATTAATATTTCATTCTTAAATCAAACAAGAAAACTAAACTAGAAAGTGTAAGAACTTACTAGTGGTTGTCAGCTGTTTAGTTTATTATATATTAATATTTCATTCTTAAATCAAACAAGAAAACTAAACTAGAAAGTGTAAGAACTTACTAGTGGTTGTCAGCTGTTTAGTTTATTATATATTAATATTTCATTCTTAAATCAAACAAGAAAACTAAACTAGAAAGTGTAAGAACTTACTAGTGGTTGTCAGCTGTTTAGTTTATTATATATTAATATTTCATTCTTAAATCAAACAAGAAAACTAAACTAGAAAGTGTAAGAACTTACTAGTGGTTGTCAGCTGTTTAGTTTATTATATATTAATATTTCATTCTTAAATCAAACAAGAAAACTAAACTAGAAACTGTAAGAACTTACTAGTGGTTGTCAGCTGTTTAGTTTATTATATATTAATATTTCATTCTTAAATCAAACATGTTAAATACTTACTTTTATGTCTCAACCATCACAGTTTTATTAACAAATTAAAAAAATATCATAAAACTAGTATTATGAAGTGTATTAAGAATAAATAAATTATTTCTAAAATTATATTTAAACGAGATAATGGGAATCACATATTTAGATCATTTATAAATAGCATGAAAATATTTGAAACTACTGAAGACATGGAAATGAAATACTTAAAACTCAGGACAAAAAATATTGCCAAAGCTAGAGATAATACTCTTCATGTAAAAAAATATCAAAGCTAACTTTGTAGTCTGTGCAAAATATATAGACTGCTATTGTGTCTGAAGTTATAGATCTTTATTATTGTTCAGATTGAGAAATGTTGCTACTCAACACAGTTTCAGAGTTAGCAGCTTGGTTATCTGTTCTGTTTCTGATTTAATCAGATGATAAATGTAAGTATAGAATGATCACGAAGTTAAATTATACATTAAGAATTGTTACATGTTTATGTCTAGAAGTACACATGCACCTCTGTAAATATATTGTTGAATTTCATTGTTGTACGTGAGTCACAATACTTTATTCCTGGATTATATTACAAAATTATTTTATTTACACCAATGGTAAAACTGAATTTGTACAACATGGAGGTCTAACGATTTTTCTAATATGCCTCTATTGTGGACCGCAGTTTCACCTATTCAAGACTCTTCAACACGGCTTCAGTCAGCAAAAGAAAGAAATACTGTTAAGCCTATTATAATGATCATGTATGTGATAACATGTCTGGGGTTTAATTAAGTCTACTTTAATCAGCATATAAAAATCTAAATTAATTAATCATTCAATATCATACAGTAGACCAACATTTTAATGATTCTATTACATATTTCTTTTCTTCTTACCAAAGGTAAACTTGAAATTGTGCGGTGTTTAGTCCCATTGCATTCTTTGATTTTAGCATCCTCAATTACATATCTTTCAAATTGTCTTGAATTGACCAATTGACTACAGGTCCCCAATCCCATATCTGAAGCTCCGAAATTTGAAAAGTTCCAAAAAACTGAAGTTTTTTTGTGGAGTCTGGAGCATCAGTATAACAGATAACCCAACTTCACACCCACTTAACCCAGCAGTCTGACAGGCATGACAGTTGTGTCTTTGCTGTTCACTGACATTTTTTTTTTTGCTTTTTATTTTGTGTTTAATCTCACTGTGAAAATGTCAAAAAGAGCTACAGAGACCCCTATGGTGAGAAAAGGAAGCATCTGACGTTATCAATAACACAGAAAGTGGAGTTATTTCAGAAGCTTGATTTTGGTGTGTCTGTGCAGTGTCTTACTGAAGGATATGGTGTCGGAACTACCAGTGTATATGATTTAAAAAAAAACATTTGTTATAAAATCTGAAAAATTCCAAAACACAACTGGACCCAAGGGTTTTGGAAAAGAGATTGTGGACCTGTATTAGTTTAAATGCATTTTCTATATAAGGTAAATAAAAAGTTTTATATTCATTTCAAGTGCTGTTTTATTTTTGTTGAGGTGTCAGACTTGATCTCAAACATGATTATTTCTAGATGTGGAATAGCTAGGAAACAGCTTCATTAGTCCCCAAAAACCTGTTTTCTTTATCAAAAGATAATTAGTTTGGCTAGATAACCTTTGTTTTGAGCATATACATACATTTCAACTTAAAACTATATAGCTATACTGCTAATGTCTGGTGTCTGAAACCATGTGAAGAAATTGATTAGCCAAATGTTTCATTGTGGGTATAAAGATGACAAGAAGATGTCTATTAATCAAAGTTTGTTAAACTGGTACAAGATATTACCTAGCCAAATAAATTAAAACCTTCAGTGTACCAGTAATACTTTAGGTTTTCCTTTAAGTGCTAGGTCATGTTATCTATTATTGTTAAACAACCTCTGAATTACATATATACATAAATAAAGTTGCTAATATTTATGAGTTAATGTTTTGAACATGATTCTTTTGTGTATGTAACACTGGTACAAACTTTGAATATACAGTAATGGAAATAATTATGGAGCCACATAAGTAACACACAAACAACAAGTCACGGCAACTAGACAGTGAATTTATAAATGTCATAGAAAATGTTAAAGGAAAGCAAGTGAACTGTAAAATTGAATAGTATTCTCTGTATGGGAGTCCTTTTATTTATACAGAGATTTATATCTTGTTTTCATGGTGCCACACTGTTTATTAATGCATGATTATGGAATACTGTTTGAAATATTCTGTAACCTTCCCCACAGTTCATCCAACTTAGTTACTCACCTTATAAGTATTTACTGAAGCCCATAAAGTTTTAATAACGATTATATAAGGACTTTGTACTGACTAAGCCATAGAAATGAATGTGTGTGTGTTTTCCTTATAGCAAAGCCACATCAGCTGAGTGCACCAAGGGGAATCAAACCCCTGAGTTTTAGCGTTGTAAATCCATAAACTTACTGCTGTACCAGCAGAGGACAGAACTGAATATTCCATCAGTTTCTTTAATAAGAAAGTATTGTTTCACCAAATTTGCTGTATCCTTGAGATCACTGTCTTAATGTAAGATGAATCTTCACCCTATAAAGCATGTTCCTCAATAGATGTTTCTCAACAGAATGTCATCAGTTCTGTGAAGAACACCAACATCACGAGCCATAAACTTTTATTGATTCCTCAGCTGCTTCACTGGAGATTTTTATGTTGAATATAATGTCATTTGACTCTCTGTTGTTGAACAAACTGTCTCTAATTGCTGCCAAATAATATGAACTTGATTTTATCTGTAGATACAAACACTTCCAGTTTACCCCTCATTCCATTGATTGTGGTCTGATACCCCCTCAAATGTTTCAATTTAGTTGCCTTTTCTTAGCAGTGGCTTTCACCGAGACCATGCTATTCTTAAGGTAAAATTTGCACTTACATTTACATCAAGGTTGTTGGCAAGACAAATATTTAAACACTGCTTACCTCACATATTCAG
>NC_134825.1:173000448-173066196 GCF_004210375.1 Tachypleus tridentatus
ACGCCAATAATTTGAAAACGATAAATACATTCATAAACACACCTAACTGACGATCTCCTTGATAATAAAACTCGCAATATTTTGTGCCAACAAAACGTATCTCCAAAAAATTACTACCAAGAATAAAAAGGCTTAACTCTATAATATCTTCAATATTCGAAGGTGACGCCATGAAAACAGACACTCTAAATGCCGAGATTTAAGTTCAAATGTGATTCTAGAACCAACGAACAGTAATAAAATTCGCTTGTAGAAATAGAAGATTATAAAAATCTCCAATTTTTTGACGCAGTGGTTACTGAGACATATACCACAAGGAATTCACAGGAAATTCACACCAACGGATAAACACGTCGACTATAAACCATAGCGCCCTATGGACTGTACCATAGCACCCTGTAGGATATTTAGCTTTATGATTGAATAATATCTACTTTTATAGAAACCAAGAAGATTGAAGAAAAACAGATGATCATTTTTAACAAGGAATACCGTAAACACCTAATAAAGAAGCAAATGTTGATCACAAACACGAAGTCTAAAGAGGTAGACAATAACAGACACAATATATAGTTGACCCGTATAGTTTCGATACCCGTTTTCTAGCCGTGTGAGTCCGCTGTGGATCCATAAAGTAAGAACAGTTTTCAAACGTCTCAACACAAGACCACCAAATTAGTATAAAGTAAAACACACAAAAACCAATGGATAAAGGAAAATAACATGCGGGTTGTAGGCTCGTACCCTGTCACTGAACATGATCCCCCCTTTCAGCCTTATAATGTTACTATTCATCCCACTATTTATTAGTAAAAGAATAGCCAAAAGTTGGTAGTGGGTGGTGTCTTATCTTCAGTGTATCACTGCTAAATTAGGGACATTTGGTACAGATAATCGTCGTATTGTTTTTGCAAAGTTCCAAACAAACCGAATTAAGCAAAAATACCTAGGTAGAACGAAACTCAAAATCAACCTGACAATATGTGTAGCTAATTAGAGGTAGTTTTGTTACGTTTCTACTTACAAAGATTAGAATGCACTGTTTGATCAGTTAGCACCCTCGTTATTAACATTTTCGGCCGTAAACCCAAAGTATAAATTAAAGATAACTTTAAGTATATTCAAAAGTACCCATAAAATGAACTAACTCACTGTTTGTTTTCTAGCGCAGATATCCTATCATGGTGCTTTGTGTTTAATTTCAAAACAAACAGTTTATTTACTTTGTGCTCTGTGTTTGCGAAAATACTTTTCAGAAGGGGGTGTCTCAACGATACATTAATAAAACATAAGAGGAAGTAGTGCTGAAAAAAGATACGTGGCTAATAAGTATTTCTAAAGATTGTGTGAACAGTTTTTCACCAACATCTAATCATCGCGGAATTTAGTGAAAAGAATTTATCCATACACTGATGTTATTGATAGAAGAGTCTCATAGCAACAGGAAATGAAACTACGTTATCGTGGTAACAGAACGCATGCTGTTATTAAACAGGCTGTCTGAACATCTGCTGATTTCTTGTTGAACGTGTAAAATTACAATAGTTTTTTTGTTATGTTCATACAGGTTGCCTAGTATTCTAAATGCAGCTTTCTGCTTTTGTGACTTTCAACAGTTCAGTTCAGCTCGTGCTAAGGTCAAGGTGACCTGAGGCACACAATGGCTTTTACTTATTTTTCCTGTTCACATCGGATGTTGGCTTATACAGTTAAAGACGCAGCGAGTTGAAAAAGATGAGCATGAGGCTACGTTTCAAAAACAAACACAGCAACTTCTGTAAACGTTCATCATTTTCATGTTCGTTTCACAAAAATGTAGTGAGGTCTCTCATTAACTGTAGTGAGGTCTGTCTCATGAACTGGAGTGAGGTCTGTCTCATAAACTGTAGTGAAGTCTGTCTCATGAACTGTAGTGAGGTCTGTCTCATTAACTGTAGTGAGGTCTGTCTCATTAACTGTAGAGAGGTCTGTCTCATTAACTGTAGTGAGGTCTGTCTTATTAACTGTAGAGAGGTCTGTCTTATTAACTGTTTATTCCTCTTGTTCTGGTAACGTCAGTAGTGGTGACTGGTTTTCACCTTGTTAGTAGTTTGATGACGTGTGTAATGGTGATTGGTATTAATATTGATAATTCTTCGTCATGTAGAAACGCTACATGAAAAGTATAAGATACCGATTTTTCTAAATAACATTTACGAACAAATGAATAGTTTCTGAAACTGAAAGTTATTATAAGATGAAAATTCTACACTGCGAGAGTCAATACTTATCTCTGGTCATCGTACCTCCAAGGGTCATGGTCTAAAGACTCTAATGTTTGTACTTTCGGCTCTTTGTCAACCACCCTTAAATTACGTGTCCTAAGTTACTTAATAAGTTTACAAAAGGGTGTTCTGTAAATTATATGGGCCTTTGAAAATCAATTAGAGAACTTTCATTAATGATAACGCATTTCTAATTCTCATTAAGCCTACAATAACAGGATATGATTTTCTTCAAGTTTTATTTACAACAAAATAAAGTGTGATAATAATAATAAAATGTGCAAGGTTTATTTATTTTTAAGTAATTGTTTAATCACATTAGGCTGTTTATTGGGTTCATTACGGGTAATCGAGCCCCGGTTTATAGCGCTATAAGTTCGTAAACACGCCGCTGAAACACCAGGGTGCGAGTTAAAATACCGACTACTTCAACACGCCGCTGAAACACCAGGGTGCGAGTTAAAACACCGACTACTTCAACACGCCGCTGAAACACCAGGGTGCGAGTTAAAACACCGACTACTTCAACACGCCGCTGAAACACCAGGGTGCGAGTTAAAACACCGACTACTTCAACACGCCGCTGAAACACCAGGGTGCGAGTTAAAATACCGACTACTTCAACACGCCGCTGAAACACCAGGGTGCGAGTTAAAATACCGACTACTTCAACACGCCGCTGAAACACCAGGATGCGAGTTAAAACACCGACTACTTCAACACGCCGCTGAAACACCAGGGTGCGAGTTAAAACACCGACTACTTCAACACGCCGCTGAAACACCAGGGTGCGAGTTAAAATACCGACTACTTCAACACGCCGCTGAAACACCAGGGTGCGAGTTAAAATACCGACTACTTCTTTTTCATAAGATCAACTAAAAACAAAAATTGAAGCTGTTAATTTAAGAACAAAGTCATTGTGAAGGGTTATCTGTCCACATCGGGTGTGAAAACAGATCATTTGTCTTAAATGGTTTCAGACTTACCGCTGAGACACCAGAAGGCTCACAAACTTTTCAGTGGACACGCAAGATAATTGGACGTGACTTTACTATAAGAAAATACACACTCAAACTGTGTGTCTACTCAAAGACTAACAAAACTTGAAGCCACTTGAAAATTCAGTAAATAATAACATTATGTAACACAAATTTTATTCCTGGATAATATGTGTTATTTCTTAATTGCTTATGTTGTAAAAGTACAGAAAATGGCCATTATTCCCTTCAAATTTTGCTGTTGTGACCTAGATAATGAAATTTAGATATTAACCTATTTTCTATGTTAAAACGGGCAAATTTGTGCATTTTTATTTCCATAAGGTCTAAAAAACAACAACATATGAACCAAGATTTACATGTATTTATACTAAAATTATACAAAAATGTTTAGAAGTGAGTAGTTTCTCGAGACTTGCGACTGTAATGTATATCACTTTCACGTATCAGCCCGCAAATATAGTCTTCCATCATGTTTTCGTTATGCGCTCCCAGGTCACAAAAACAAAGTTTGAAGAGAAAAATAGGTCTTTTCCATTTACTTTAGGCATAAGCAATTGGGAAATAACACTTTCTGTCCAGGAACAAGAAAAAGTACAAATTTATTACATAGTGTTATTTCTGAACTAATCCTTTACCATTCATTAACAGTTTAAGATATACAGTCAAGTACGTCTGTACAAATCACCAGTAAAGTTTAACAAAACGAGTTTTTACAGTAAAACCTGTTATTCTACATGTTTTTTACATGTAAATAAGCACCTTTGTAGAATACAACTTTAAACTTCCAATTTGAAACAGGTTCAAGTATATGCTCTTTCAAACGAACTATTTTTTTTAAATATTTTTTTCTTTAGGCAAAGTACAAATGAATAAATTAAGTTATTACATCACAGAAATGATTACTCCTTATTTCCAGTGATTTATAAATAGGTATACGAAACGTACGTAACACCACTCTGAGAATTTTGTAGTCCTAAAAAAGACATAAAATAAATGTTAAGTAATAAGCGATGAAAGAAAAATGGCTGTAATTTAAAAGCGCTTTTTTCTTTATTTTGAATTTCGCGCAAAGCTACACCAGGGCTATCTCGCTAGCCGTCCTTAATTTGGCAGTATAAGACAAGATGGAAGGCCACCCACCACCAAGTATTGGGCTACTCTTTTACAAACGAATAGTGGGATTGACCGTCACATTATAACGCCCCCACGGCTAAAAGGGCGAGCATGTTTGGTGCGACTGGGATTCGAACCCACAATCCTCAGATGGCGAGTCGAACGCCTTAACCCCCCGAGCCATGCAGAGCCGTGAAAGGTAACGGGCCTTCTCTTTATAATTGATATTTTTCTTTAACAATTCAGTCCGTTGAAGGAATAAGAGGAACTCCTTAAGTCCTTATTGGTTATTTATCAATATTTTCAATTTTAAAAGGTATATGGCATGTGAAAGCTCTTGGCAAAGCGACTAAGCCAAATATGTCGTTTAACGTTAACTTGCTTTCATTTATAAAAGAAATAGTTACGAAACTTTGATTAACTAAAGCGCTCTTGTTTCATGAATTATCCATTTCACAGATGGAAAATCAACCTTGTTATTTAATCTATTGATAGTAACAACATGTATACTTTATTTTACCTTCCGAGAGACGTTTTGGTAGGAAATATTTACAATATAAAGACACTGTAATCAGTTGTACAGTTTTAAATGAATTATATATGTGTACCAGTAAATGTAGATCTCATTAGTTGGATACTCGTGTCAGTGCACTAATATTACATGACTTTATGTGATTATTCTACTTTTAGCACATATGTGAGATAAATATAAGCAAAAATATGTTTTAAAATATGCTGCTAAGCCTGATTGTATATCCCTAGATCTGTAAATTTACCGCTTTCCCATTGGAGAACAACTAGGAATTGAAAATAAATGTATGTAAAGTGAAATATCTCGATAAGAACTCATTTACTGTTACACAATAAATACCAGTTAGAACAAGAGAATATTTTATCATATACTTGTATCAATGGCACAATCATAAGGGTTCTGCACGAATTAAGATAATGATGAGATATGAGCCCTGAAATAACTATCATGGTGCCCCATGCAGCGATCCTAAGTACATATAAAGAAGATAGTAAGGAACAGGGAGTTCGCACAAAAGCTTTAAGTGATGCTGATTGAACTTTCTTACAAATTGCAGCAGACTTTGAAATGCTCCCAAACAATATCAGGTACACCGTAGATCGTGACACGAGACAGGTAAATTTGAAAATAGGAAAGAAAGAAGCAGAATATCTTATCTCAGTGATACTGATGTCAAGTATCTTTGTTTATGCAACCTTTGGAACAAAAGGAAAAAATGTCACTGATCAACAGTATCAAGAAGACATAACGAGAGTATAATATTTGCTTGATTTCCAAATATTGTCAAGAGAATGAAATTTGAAAAAAATACATACAAAACTGGACTGTTGATCGGTTAAAAATGTGCTATGGAAAAATGAGTCCAAGTTTTAAATATTTGGTCCAAAAGTATAGGTTGTATGTCCGGCAGAAGAAAGGTGAAAGATACTTACCTCAATGCATAGTACCTCCCATGGGGCATGGGGGAAGCAGTGTGATGATTTGAGGGGTTTTTCTCTGGCAAGGCAACAGCAGATATTTGCAAAATATATGGAATAATGGACTAGTACAAGGACCATCAGATACTGATCCATCTTGGTATATCCAACGGTTTGTGTACCATTGGTAAATGATTCTATTATGTAATCTTGCACTAAAAATAAAAAAATAAATTAAAAATAAATAAATCCGGTAAATAGAAAAATAACCCAAACTATTCCACTACATTCACGACCCTTAGTTTTTTTTTATTTTCGATGATAGAACCCTAAACTATAAAGAAATTAGTCTGAAAAGTCTGTTAAACATTTACTCAAATGTGTCACAGTTAAACTAAGCTAACACGTTAATAAGTACTGCTCAGTGGTTAAAGCCTCGCTAACACCAAAAAATATATTACCACTCTACACTTCAGGGATATGGATGCGTTATTAGAGTAACAGTCATATCCCATTATTCGTACACACAATCCCACGAGTCTTTATCCATTTGTGTTGACTAATTGTCTTTTCTTTCATCTATTAGTTTAAAATTACAGATAGTCAGAGCAAGTAGCCTCCTAGTGGCTTTGTGTGAAACTTAGCAAAAGAAAAACGAAACATTTAATTTTATTATTTTCTTCCTAAAAGTTATTCAAAGTATTATGTTAGAAAACAGTCAGTTTAGTTTGTGTTAGAAAACAGTCAGTTTAGTTGATTTATATTCTATTTATTATTATATTATTACCTAGTATTATTTCTGTTTCTTTGTAATAAACATTTCACTTCACTAAACATGTTTTTAGTTTTTCCAATAGGGGCCTGGCATGGCCTAGCGCGTTAAGGCGTGCGCTTCGTAATCTGAGGGTCGCGGGTTCGCGCCCGAGTCGCGCCAAACATGCTCGTCCTCCCAGCCGTGGGGGCGTTATAATGTTACGGTCAATCCCACTATTCGTTGGTAAAAGAGTAGCCCAAGAGTTGGGTGGTGATGACTAGCTGCCTTCCCTCTAGTCTTACGCTGCTAAATTAGGGACGGCTAGCACAGATAGCCCTCGAGTAGCTTTGTGCGAAATTCAAAAACAAACACGTTTTCCAATCTCCGAATGTTTGGATAATAACATCTAAGTGACAGTGAGTAGTTCCCAAAACCCAAAGATCTAAAAAGAATTAACGAAGTCTTGAAATGAGATACTTTTCGTAGTAACGGCTTTAATGGAACTGTACAAGCATTTCTCATCATGAACCAGTATATACTATGTTTCTCTTGAACGATAATAGACAGATAACATGATGTTTTAATTCCTACGAGAGTCAGAAAACTGCAAATTTGATGACAAAAACATTACTTTAGATTGTTAAAGAAGGCTTGAGGACTGAAACAGCTTGGCCATTTCCAAGAGAAACTAATGAATTTTACTGCGAGTTAAAACTAGGACACAAGATAGCCTATTTAGCCTGAAAGTAACATCTTAGTAAGCTGAAGCTCAATATATTACACGAATTTGGCTAATTTAAACACGTATAATGTACGAAATAAGTAATTCACTCGGGGACCAAAATTAATCAGTGGCACATCTAAATATCACAATACTTCTCTCTTTCCTAGAATTTCCCGCCGTTTACTTAAATTAAACACATCCATTGATATTTAAAATTATCTGTTTTTAACATTCATGATACCATATAAACAAACGTAAAATTAAAATTTACTTCAAATTACTTAAGTTGAAGCTGAGAAAATAGCAAGATGTTTTTGTTAGTCACTTGGTTTAAAATACACATTAAGTTACAGAAGTGTTATAAAACGTTATTTCATCGATTTTAAAATTGTGTGTAACACAGGGCGATTTCTGCACATTTAAAAGTATTCCTTCGAGAACTTCTCCGTTGTAAAGTGTATTATTGATTAGAGTTTATCATAAAAAGAAATATCAAGGAACATGCTTCATGTCAGAGGAAAAGATAGTTTATCATAAGGATACAACATGATTTTGTTCGTTTCTTATTAAGCACAAAGTTTCACAATGGATTACCTCTGCTGTGCCCACCACATGTGTCGAAATTCGGGTTTAAGCGATGCTTGTTTGTTTGTTTTAAATTTCAAAAACTCCTCGAAGAAGACCACGACAGAAAGAAAAGATAAGAAAGTCACCACCACTTTACCTACCATACCTATAATATTTCAGTGAAAACTCAAACACATAGCCAAGAAATTCAACATAAAAGTTCGGTGGAAATCCTACAATACCTTAAGGTCCATTCTGGTAAAAAAACAGTGACCAACCAAAGAGAATCTCAGAAACGTCATCTATTGAATTCCGTGTTCCTGCAACGATACATACATTGGAGAAACGGGAAGGAAACTCATAACAAGAATAAAAGAACATAAAGATAGTACAAGTCTCATGAAAACACAAGATTTAGCCATTGCAGAGTGTCAACTGGACACAGAATAAACTGGGAGAAAAATAGAATCATCGATACAGACAAATTCTGGAAGACAAGAAAAATCAAATAATCATTTTATATTAACACTATTAAACCTTTACTAAACAGAGATTTCAGATTAGATGTGAGTAACCTGTGGCTACCATTGGTTGATTCTACAGGAAATCTCTCCTGCAATCAGAAACAGTGATAATCCAACCAATCATAACACGCTCTCCATAATCCACCAGGACACTATAAAAGACTGACAACACCTTACACACACACTTGTAAATTTATAATGCCCCATCGCACTTCATCACCTTAAACAAGAAAAAATTAAATACAGGCAAAGTTTCAAGTACAGTTGAATAATCTCTCACGTGAGGGGACGAAGAGGAACCACGACGTTCCTGACCAACCCAGTTGGAGAGAGAATTCTTCAGACTTCTCTTTCTCTAAACTAAACCCCTGCCAAGTTCGTTTGCGGTTTGCACACACACTTTATGTTGCGTTCTTTGAAAAATAAATTGACACGATGATAAATACATAATAAAAAAAAACATTAGGTCCGATATTATTACATACTGAAAGAAAGACGAAAAGTAAAGTTAAAATGTAGGAGTTTGAAAAAGAAATTCAAAGATTATTTAGAAATAAAAGTTAACAAAAACCTAGCCAGGAAAGTATATGTGTTTTCTTATGGCAAAGCCACATCGGAATATCTGCTGAGTCCACCGAGGGGAACCGAACCCCTGATTTTAGTGTTATAAATCCATAGACGTACCGCCGTATTAGCGGGTGACAGTCAGTCAAGAAATTACTGTATAATCTCTGAAACGTCTTCGTTGTCCAGAGAATATTAAATCGATAGCGTGTTTAAAATGAATATGCCCAACGATTACTTTTATCATTTTTAGCATATTAAACGGGAAATTGTGTTCTACTTTACACAGGCCTACTTACATAATCTCAAGCTAACCAAATGTACTGAGAAATCAGATGAAACATTTAGCTCTGAACAACAGTGTGTTCGTTTGTTTCATGCCTGACTTTCTAGTCTTAGTTTTTACGGATAGCTTTTGACATCATTATAAAAATTCTATGAGGCATTATAATAAGCGAAAAAATATTTTTCGTTATCTTTTCGTTCGCTATTTGAAAAATATGAAATATACATATATAAGAACTTATCTTTTTATATGCTTTTAATAATTGGAGTTCTGAAACCGGTGATAAATATTTTGTTTAATATTCATTGAATTTTTAATAAACACTTCTCTTCCACGCCCTCTTTTCGAAGACCGGAAATCAACTTTGTTTGCAACATTCTCACTGAAAGCCAATCAAAATGCTTCCCGTATTTTTACGGTGAGTTGCTATACATAAAGCTGAATGATTTATATTAAACGTTTTTTGAGCTTAACTGCACTGTTAGAGTCAATGTTGCCATTGTCGTCCATGTTCTATCTAACGATTGTTCGTCTTGACAGTAGCTTTATAACGTAGTTTTCAGTGCAGAATGTGCCGCGATAAGGTTGTCATGTTCAACGCATATCATTTTGTCCTGCTGAGTTTCCACAATCTATCCAGTGTACGAGGACAGCAGTTGCCCAGTGCTAATCTTAACAGTCTCATTATACGTAAATCCATTACTTCTGTTTCCGATAACTTGACCGATATGTGTTTCTATAACATGAGTAACAGTTTTATTCATCGGTTTCTTGAGGTTTGTGAACGTTGAACAGATATGCTATGGAAACAATTTTTTGTACAAAACGACATATGTCGCTTTTCCTGATGAAGAACCTTCTCGACTATCTTGTATGCTGTTGCCTAGGGTGGGAGTGCGAACGGTTTGGCCACTAACCTTTGTTTTCGTGTACCCTCCTCTGTTACAAAGCAAGGCCTTTTGCTTACTACGGCTAGTGTACGACGTTTTGTAGATCTAGTACTGATGGTCCTAGTGACTCAAGATGATACATATTATTTTGTTACCCCATTAAGTATAAGGGATACTTAGAAATTCTAAATCTTCTTTCTAACCTCATCTTAATCATGGGAATGATTCATATTTTGCGTCTCAAAGAGATGTCGCATACTCTTTCCAAAAGCCATCCATTTATGACAATCTCAAACCACCTACGCAACGTCAAACAAAGTCAGAATGTAAGCCTGATGTATGCCGTTCCATCACGACTTTATATGGGCAGTGTCGACATATTCAAAAACCTTTTAATATACAGGGATGGACAAAAAAAGATGGACCCCTTCAAAATATTGTTAATTTGTTATATTTTTATTAGATAACAGAAAAATGTGTAAAGCTATATGTTTTTTAAAACATACTCGACAAGATCTGTTCAAATATGATCTTAAATCATAATATAAGCACTGGCTTCCATAAATTACTGAACTTTTCATGACTTTAGTTAGATTTTATCACAAGAAGTGTTGTGCACTTGTTATGGATTGTTAGATCTTATTCCGATTAGACCACGAAATAATAAAATGATCTACAATTCTGGGGTCATTAAAAATATCTTAGAACTGATATTATAGAATGTCCGGATCAGTCATCTGATATCAATCCGATTGAAAATTTACGGGCTGAGTTAAACCGAGTTAAGTCAATAATGGAAGGTGAACTTTTTGATGTACTCAAAAAAGGATGACAATCAGTTACTCAGGAATATCTGTAAAACTCATTGAAAGCATGCCATGTTGATGTGATGTAGTACTGGAATTCAAGGAAATACCGACTATATAGTAACTTGTGAAACTGGTTTGTGTTCTTTAGAAATTCATTTTTACGTTTGATTATTGCAGAAAAACTTGTTTCATTATTTTGTAGGCTAATTGGAACAAAAAGATCTAACAAACTACAGTAGGTGCACGACACTTTTTATGATAAAATGTAACTAAAATAATGGAAAGTTCAGGTATTATTAAAGCCAGTGTTAAAATTAGGATTTGAGATAATATAGTTTTAAATATTTTTCTGTTATTCAATAAAAAGATATGACAAATAAAAAACATTTTCAAGGGAAATCCACTGTACATATATTCATATCCATGACATCCTTGAAATTAACCTTTAGTTAATTTTTATATTTATATTTCCTCATTCTTTTCTAACTCATAACTGAAGAAAGATTTCTCGCTCCTAAAAGTGCTGGTGACGCCAGGTTTCTTGTCCAGGAACTTTATCTAAAACTATTTTCCTATAAAAAGATTCGATGTCAGAATAGGCCCAATAAAAAATACTTTAAATGAAGCTGTCTGCAGTTGGTTACAAGGTATATCCTCTGTTGATCTTAATAAAACTTTAAATACGATGAGAAAACCTAACATTATTGTATCCTAATGATTACAAGGCCGTATGTTAATATGATCCATCTTTCATAATAACACAAGATTAGGGTTTATGCTAATAAGATTCATCTTTCATATTAACACAAGATTAGGCTTTATGTTAATAAGATTCTTCTTTCATATTAACACTAGATTAGGCTTTATGTTAATAAGATTCTTCTTTCATATTAACACTAGATTAGGCTTTATGCTAAAAAGATCCTTCTTTCATAATAACACAAGATTAGGCTTTATGTTAATAATATTCTTCTTTCATATTAACACGAGATTAGGGTTTATGCTAATAAGATTCTTCTTTCCTATTATCACTAGATTAGGCTTTATGTTAATAAGATTCTTCTTTCATATTAACACGAGATTAGGCTTTATGCTAATAAGATTCTTCTTTCATAATAACACAAGATTAGGGTTTATGTTAATATGATCCTTTTTTCATATTTAAAGGGTTAACATGATCCTTCTTTCATATTAACACGAGATTAGGGTTTATGTTAACATGATCCTTCTTTCACAATAAGACGAGATTAGGGTTTATGTTAACATGATCCTTCTTTCACAATAAGACGAGATTAGGGTTTATGTTAACATGATCCTTCTTTCATATGAATATGAGATTAGGGTTTATGTTACCATGATCCTTCTTTCATAATAACACAAGATTAGGGTTTATGTTAATATGATCCTTTTTTCATATTTAAAGGGTTAACATGATCCTTCTTTCATATTAACACGAGATTAGGGTTTATGTTAACATGATCCTTCTTTCACAATAAGACGAGATTAGGGTTTATGTTAACATGATCCTTCTTTCACAATAACACAAGATTAGGGTTTATGTTAGCATGATCCTTCTTTCACAATAACACGAAATTAGGGTTTATGTTAACATGATCCTTCTTTCATATTAATATGAGATTAGAATTTATGTTAACATGATCCTTCTTTCATATTAACACGAGAATAGGGTTTATGTTAACATGATCCTTCTTTCACAATAACACAAGATTAGGATTTATGTTAATAAGATCCTTCTTTCATATTAACATGAGATTAGGGTTTATGTTAACATGATCCTTCTTCATATAAGACGAGATTAGTGTTTATGTTAACATGATCCTTCTTTCATAATAACACAAGATTAGGCTTTATGTTAATAATATTCTTCTTTCATATTAACACGAGATTAGGGTTTATGCTAATAAGATTCTTCTTTCCTATTATCACAAGATTAGGCTTTATGTTAATAAGATTCTTCTTTCATATTAACACGAGATTAGGCTTTAGGCTAATAAGATTCTTCTTTCATAAAAGACGAGATTAGGATTTATGTTAGCATGATCCTTCTTTCATAATAACACAAGATTAGGGTTTATGTTAATATGATCCTTTTTTCATATTTAAAGGGTTAACATGATCTTTCATATTAACACGAGATTAGGGTTTATGTTAACATGATACTTCTTTCACAATAAGACGAGATTAGGGTTTATGTTAACATGATCCTTCTTTCATATAAGACGAGATTAGGGTTTATATTAACATAATCCTTCTTTCATATTAATATGAGATTCGGATTTATGTTAACATGATCGTCCTTCTTTTATATTAACAAGAGATTAGGGTTTATGTTAGCATGATCCTTCTTTCACAATAACATAAGATTAGGCTTTATGTTAACATGATCCTTCTTTCATATGAATATGAGATTAGGGTTTATGTTAACATGATCCTTCTTTCATATTAACACGAGATTAGGGGTTAACATGATCCTTCTTTCACAATAACACAAGATTAGGGTTTATGTTAGCATGATCCTCCTTTCACAATAACACGAAATTAGGGTTTATGTTAACATGATCTTTCTTTCATATTAACACGAGATTAGGGTTTATGTTAACATGATCCTTCTTTCATATTAATATGAAATTAGGGTTTATGTTAACATGATCCTTTTTTCATATTAACACGAGATTAGGCTTTATGTTAGCATGATCCTTCTCTCATATTAACATGAGATTAGGGTTTATGTTAACATGATCCTTCTCTCACAATAAGACGAAATTAGGGTTTACGTTAACATGATCCTTCTTTCATATTAACATGAGATTAGGGTTTATGTTAACATGATCCTTCTTTCACAATAAGACGAGATTAGGGTTTATGTTAACATGATCCTTCTTTCATATTAATATGATATTAGGATTTATGTTAGCATGATCCTTCTTTCATATTAACATGATATTGGGGTTTATGTTAGCATGATCCTCCTTTCATAATAACACAAGATTAGGGTTTATGTTAATATGATCCTTCTTCACAATAACACGAAATTAGGGTTTGTGTCAACATGATCTTTCTTTCATATTAACAGGAGATTAGGCTTTATGCTAATAAGATTCTTCTTTCATATAAGACGAGATTAGGATTTATGTTAATATGATCCTTCTTTCACAATAACACAATATTAGGCTTTATGTTAATAAGATTCTTCTTTCATATTAACACGAGATTAGGCTTTATGCTAATAAGATTCTTCTTTCATATAAGACGAGATTAGGATTTATGTTAGCATGATCCTTCTTTCATATTAACATGAGATTGGGGTTTATGTTAGCATGATCCTTCTTTCATATTAACATGAGATTGAGGTTTATGTTAGCATGATCCTTCTTTCATAATAACACAAGATTAGGGTTTATGTTAATATGATCCTTCTTTCATATTAACACGAGATTAGGGTTTATGTTAATAAGATCCTTCTTTTATATTAACATGAGATTAGGATTTATGATTACTCCATTGCTTCATTTCTGTTTTTAACTCGTGAATTAATCCGATTATTATCGGCCATTTAACTTAAGTATTTCAAATACCTTGTGGCACACACACTCTGAACGACAAAGGGAGACAGAAAGAATCAGCAACTTTGTTTCGTAACCACCTTAACTTACGTTCTTTTTGTTTTGTGTTAGAGCCCTAATATCATAACATTTGTAAAGTTATGTTTTTGGTTTATTTTGCAAACAAGAAAACAACTTTGAAGGCCACGTAATCGATATTACTATATAACATTTAACCCTAAAACGTATTTTTACACATCTTAGAGCATAGTGCTACACATGCATCAGCGAATTCTGTTTAATAATTAGTTTTTTTTTTACATTAAAATATTAAAGCGTTCGCAGTTTTGCTCTCCATTATGCTAAACAGGATGACAATGTTTTATTGATAGATTGTAATGCATTCGTCTATCGATATATAATTATTCAATATAACGACAACTCAAGAGCCTCTTTTGATAACCGTCTTCCTGCAGTTACAGCTCGTGATTATGCTCTCATGCGCAAATCTGTTAAAGCGCAGGACGTTTCGGTCCAGTAGGCATTAGCTGATGATGTGCTTACGATGATTGAAAGAAATAAAATAGTGAAACAGCTCTATACAGAATAATAATATGAAACTTGTATTAAATATTCTCTTGGCTTGAGATTCTTCAAATGTTTGTATTTGTTTTAGGTTTCACGTGTTTAGGAACTCATTAATTCAGTTTAAACCCTTTAGTAGAAGTTATAAAAACAAACTGGATTGTGTAAGTACAATATTTATCATCGAAAAAACAGGTTGTGTGTATACACTGCTTGTCCGAGTAAGATTATAACGTTGGAATTATATTCCTACATACGCAACAAGTTGAACTTTATGATTAATAATTGCTAAATATAAATATGAAATAAATATTAAAGAACTTATGTCGGTCTTTCTATGGATAAATTTTCAGTTGTATTTTGATGAAATAGCAGTTTTTTCACTTACAAAAATCAAGATGTTCTACAGTACCAGAGGTTATAACCTTACTTAGAGTTTTTTTTTGTAAAATACGGTTATCAGTTAATAATTATTTTAGTCACTTAATACCAATACGCCCTCCAGTGGCACAGCAGTATGTTTGCGGACTCACACCACTCAAAACCTGGTTTCGATACCCACGGTGAGCAGAGTACAAATAGCTCATTGTGTAGCTTTGTGCTTAATTCAAACTAACAAAACATACCAATACAAAAACAAAGCATGCAAAACACTAGTGAACGACAGCGTCCTCTTTAGGAAAAAAATGTATATTTAATTATTTGTAGCAATATGTTCTTAAAACATTGTTAATTAAACAAGGAATAATTTTAATATCTCGTAAATACACCATTTCACGATTATTGTTACACATATTTGAGCTGAGTTGGGTTGGGCGTGGTTAAAGTGTCGATCTATGGATCTGACCGTTTTTTGTCTGTGTCCCACTGCCGTAACACTGAACTTTGTCCTTGGTACCTCTGGTGATATTGACCAGCTTCCTACCTTCCATTTCAGTGATACACAACCTTAATTTGTTGGGGAGTGAGCAGGTCTGGAGAAAAAAAAAAAGTAGCCAAAGACCCAAAACTCTGAGGTAAAATTTAACACTCGTATTTGGGAAAATTTCAGTGTTATTCATGAATTAGGCCTATTAGCGAAAGTAGAATTTACTGTAGAAATATTTAAAAAATATGTTAAAAAGTGTTCTGAACATTGTGTTCATTTTTACCGCAAATTTAAAAAAAAACTTTTGCAACATCATCAGTATCTATTTTTAACACTAGGTGGAATTTTAACACAAGTTTTACGAAGAAATGAGGCCTAAGAATAATCTGTAGTCCTTAAAGAAATAACAAATTATTACGATTTAAGCTAGATCGTTTTAACTGCACTTGTTCAATAAAAATGATTTTAATGACTCGAATGAAGCAGATAGAGGGCCATCTGTCGTATACCACTGCTCCAATAAACCAGACGAAACTCAGAACAAGTAGCACAGATAACCCTTGTCTAGCTTTACGCAAATATCCGAAACAAACAAACACTCTTTTCTCGTGTATTTATTTGATTCTTTTGCATGCATAATTATATTATTCAGAATATAAAACGTTTTTACTTAATTATTGTTCAAATCTATAACTGAATAAAATCAGATTTAGCAGGAAGGTATAATATTGTCGAGATACAGATAATCAAGCAACTAGTGGCGCCATGTTAGGTGTATTATTACAAAGCAATTTTCACCAACTCGAGACTTCCTTTATACACTAAAAATACAGTTTGCCATTAACTGGTTTTAACGAGTGTTTTCCGATTTATAAAAATGTTAAAAAAGATATAATCGATATTGGGCAGAAAATGTATCGATCAGTAGAGAACGAGAGTAAAAGTTGGAAATACGACGAAGCTTTGGATAAGAGAATAGACAGATAAATAGACAGACAACAGCAATAAAAAGGGCATCAGCTCTTTTTATAGTATCAGACGTGTAGGTATTTTATTTTTTCTCGGGTGTGTACGAACGCGAATGAAAACACAAGTTGGCGGCACTGCACTCGAAAACAGTTTAAATTTGATCTCGAGGTGAAAGAAAATAACTTTTGACTTGTTCTGTTTCGTTCTTGTGGTTATTGCTTCTCAGCTTAATAATCTAGCTAATTTTATATTATTTCTTCACGCCTGCAATATTTTGTTATACTTACGCTAATTTATAAAGATTTCTCTTAAAATTCTCGTTCTTCTGCTATTATACTATTGTGACCATTTCTTGTTTTGCATTACTTTATGCCTACTGTCAGCATTTGTGTCTTTCCTTATAGAAGCACTAAATCGTTTCTAGAAATCTCATTAGCTGTGAGGAATAAAAAATACACGACGTCATGTCACGAACCCGAAACTACGTGAGGTACCGGCCAATAGTTGGAGTTAAATAATTTAGTCTTCGTATAATCCATAAATAGAAACAACTCAATTCAGATCGAACTCACATTCCAAGGCCATGATTTATTAGTTTATCTGAAAAAATAGTTTATATAGCAATAGCAACAGCATAATTCGTTCAGCTAACCAGAATGTACCTTGTGCGTTTCACTTTTAGTTTTGTACTGGCGAAACAGCAGCGAAATTTCTTTTAATGAAGCACGTCCACTGAAGCCAATACAAAACCCAAAATAAACCATAATAAAATGAAATAAGCATATGTAATAAATAGAATAATAAAATTTATGTTCTGCGAGTACAGAAATTATTTCAGAATAAGAGTATAATAGCAATAATCAACAACTAACCTAATAACACGCGCTTTTGAAATCATAAAGATAATTTAAATCCGAGATTGTTTTGAAATTACAGTTTTAAATTAAATTGTTCATTGTATTAAAAGTATCCAGATTTGTAAGATCCGTGTTTTTCTTTAAAAAATAAAGTAATGCCTATCAAATAAAGTTATACATCTATTGAATCAATAGAGGTTGAACATGTTATATTAAAACCACTTTAAAGTCTCACCCTACCATCATTGTAAATGCCGCCACGTTCATAACTAATGCAGCATGACAACCGTGCGTCTTGATTATATTCTTGCAACGTAGTTTCCATTACAAAGGCTGTAATGTCCAAACTACTCCATCCCTACCTGCATGTTTTCCATAATCCATCCAGTGTACGAGGATAACTGTTTACCAGCGCCAATTTCAGCAATATATATTACACAAGAAACCACAGGCACTGCCTATACAACGACTTCATATGAAATAGCATGAATACCCTTTCATTCTCTGGTTGCTTAAGACATGTAGTGGTTGAACGGATATGTCATGGAACTACTGTACACACAGAGTATGTCATTTTTCCTGACAGAAGATGATGTGTACCATTGGTTTTGAGTTCCTGAACCCTCACTTATTACAAGATGACATACTTTGCTTACCATAACAAAAATACGACTTATTGCAGGCCACTTTCTAGGTGGTCCAAATACTGAAGTTGATCCATATCTTTTGTTTTTCAATGCCAGTTAATAAAAGAAATATCCCTGTATTTTAAATTCGCTTCAATTATTTATTCATCTTCGCCGTATACAATCACAAACTTTTCTTAAACCTTAAACTAGCCCTGTTAATGCATGTATTAGCACTAGTGATCTAAATAGTGGTAATTTTAAAGAAACTAAGACATTAGCAATAATAAGCAAGGACAAATTACGTAGAAAAGGCTAATTTCAAATTTCTTAATAAAATATTCACTTAGCGCTATACATAGAAACATCTGAATTTCTATGAAACCTTGAAAATAAGGAACGGAAAACTGAAGTTTTCACAAACTATTTTAATGGTGTTATAAGCCATATCCTTGTTAAACTCTGTAATTTAAATATTAACTAGCAGTCACATGACATTGAGATCATAAAGTTTAATAATGCAGGGCTAGAAGGTTCTACTAATCTTGATTTTCTCTTAAATTCGAGAAGGATATAGGAGCAGTGAAGCAAAAGGATAGAGTTGTTTCTAGTAAGTAGAGTGAATCTTAATTCAGAGCTTGTGTTTTTCTTATTTCAATTAGCGTTTTGTATTCAGTTACCTGATCGATCAATCAGCTGTGAAGCTGTATAAGTTAATTTTTACATTAGTGTAACAGCTAGCTTCTTCTTTACGTCAAAACGCCATTTGTAACCGAGGCCTGTAACTTAATACATCTTATAACAATGCACAAGCTTGTAGAAAAGTTAAGGTTGAATTAATATAATTTTTTATCGTTTAGGTGGATTGGATTCTTAATTATGTCACAGGGCAATTCAAAAGAATCCACCTAACAAAAAAGCAACGTTAGAACAATGGCAACTGTATGCCTTCCAAACTTAAAACAATAAAACTTATATTGTGTGAATATACGTTAAGAAACATTCTTAGCTATTTTTGTGTGTTGACCTTCAAGAAATAATAGGGTATGAAACAAAAACGTGACAGTTGCTATATTTCAGCAAAGGTTTCAAGGTTAAACAATAACAGAAACATTGATCCAATTCACACCAAAAACAGTTTTTGCTCGTGCAAGTAATGGTATAAATTGCGTCTTAATCACTATTATGTCTGTCGTATGTCTGTCGACCAGATGAGCCCTAGTATTAAGCGAAAGGTGTAGTCGGCACTAGATATAGTGTGGATCATATGTTCATACATATTCATCTTTACCGTCAGTTGTCATACTATAATGGAACTCTTGCTTATATGACACTGGAAAAAAACCTTTTATTGGGCGATGTGCAGCCCCCAACTTCGCGAAATTTTTATCCTGTGTGCATGTACATTTGCAATAGGGGTCACGATTTTCACGTTTCTCTTCCGTTTCCCGTCACAGATAACTTTTTTTTTTTCCATTCTCATGTAAATACTTCTAAGGGTATGGACGGGTTTTCACCAAACTTGGTGTGGAGGTTCATTAGGTCCATGGAGAAATACACACAAATTTTTTCAACTTTATTTTTACGGTTTTATGAGTATATTTACGGTATTTTTTACCACTACATCGCCCCCGTTGATGGATTTTCACCAAATTTGGCATGAAGATTTGTTGGGTCTGTGAGGAGATACCTGCAAAGTTACAGCTTCACATTTTGTGTTTTGCTGTTTTTATTTGTTTATCTTTTAATTATATATAAAGAAAATAACTTTTCATGTCCTAAGATAGTCTTTCATTAATCATGAATTTACATAACTTATGTCCAGAGGACGGGTACCCCAGCTAGTAAGTTCTTAAAATATGCTAACCTAGTTATAGCGTATTGCTAGGTTTGTCGATTAAGACACTGTACTAACTAGAAATGTTTCTTCATCTTAATTAAAGTTACGTAATTGTCTGTTTTAGCATTATAAACTTCAATGTTTGCTACTGAATCACCGGGGCACAATGTTTTAGTCTGGAACCTTTTTTTTTATTTTTTTGTAGCAAAAAGTCACGTCAGTTCTTCGGTTGTTATTATTATTCATCATGTTATGCTTTGCTTGAACTTAACTAATTGTATCTTTTATTTTTTTGAATAGATTAGTTTTTAAATTTCACGCAAAGCTACTCGAGGGCTATCTGCGCTAGCCGTCCCTAATATAGCAGAGTAAGACCAGAGGGAAGGCAGCTAGTTATCACCACTCACTGCCAAATCTTGGGCTACTCTTTTACCAAAGAATAGTGGGATTGGCTGAAAGGGCGAGCATGTTTGGTACGAAGGAGATTCGAACCCGCGACCCTCGGATTACGAGTCGAACGCCTTAACTCACCTGGCCATGTCGGGCCTTTCCTGAATAGAATTATATGGCCTAAACCTAATCGCACATTTTGTTATCACAAGAAGAACTACAGACTTACACCAGTTTATCTTCGTGATTGCGACTATATGCCTAACTACACATTTTTAATTTCATGAGTAAAACTGTATGCCTCCTTGTGCCCACTGTCACTAAATATACCTGTTGTAAGCTACATTGGAACTGTATGCCTCCTTGTGCCCACTGTCCCTAAATATACCTGTTGTAAGCTACATTGGAACTGTATGCCTCCTTGTGCCCACTGTCCCTAAATATACCTGTTGTAGGCTACATTGGAACTGTATGCCTCCTTATGCCCACTGTCACTAAATATACCTGTTGTAAGCTACATTGGAACTGTATGCTTCCTTGTGCCCACTGTCCCTAAATATACCTGTTGTAAGCTACATTGGAACTGTATGCCTCCTTGTGCCCACTGTCACTAAATATACCTGTTGTAAGCTACACTAAAACTGTATGCCTCCTTGTGCCCACTGTCTCTAAATATACCTGTTGCAAGCTACATTGGAACTGTATGCCTCCTTGTGCCCACTGACCTTAAATATATCTGTTGTAAGCTACATTGGAACTGTATGCCTCCTTGTGCCCACTGTCACTAAATATACCTGTTGTAAGCTACACTGGAACTGTATGCCTCCTTGTGCCCACTGTTTCTAAATATACCTGTTGTAAGCTACATTGGAACTGTATGCCTCCTTGTGCCCACTGTCCCTAAATATACTTGTTGTAAGCTACATTGGAACTGTATGCCTCCTTGTGCCCACTGTCACTAAATATACCTGTTGTAAGCTACATTGGAACTGTATGCCTCCTTGTGCCCACTGTCACTAAATATACCTGTTGTAAGCTACATTGGAACTGTATGCCTCCTTGTGCCCACTGTCCCTAAATATACCTGTTGTAGGTAACTCTAAGCATCACACAGTTTCTCATCTACTCAACCCATCTGTTTGTTTATTTATAAGTATAACTCTAAGTATCACACAGTTTCTCATCTACTCAACCCATCTGTTTGTTTATTTATAAGTATAACTCTAAGCATCACACAGTTTCTCATCTACTCAACCCATCTGTTTGTTTGTTTATAAGTATAACTCTAAGCATCACACAGTTTCTCATCTACTCAACCCATCTGTTTGTTTATAAGTATAACTCTAAGCATCACACAGTTTCTCATCTACTCAACCCATCTGTTTGTTTGTTTATAAGTATAACTCTAAGCATCACACAGTTTCTCATCTACTCAACCCATCTGTTTGTTTGTTTATAAGTATAACTCTAAGCATCACAGTTTCTCATCTACTCAACCCATCTGTTTGTTTATAAGTATAACTCTAAGCATCACACAGTTTCTCATCTACTCAACCCATCTGTTTGTTTGTTTATAAGTATAACTCTAAGCATCACACAGTTTCTCATCTACTCAACCCATCTGTTTGTTTATTTATAAGTATAACTCTAAGCATCACACAGTTTCTCATCTACTCAACCCATCTGTTTATTTATAAGTATAACTCTAAGCATCACACAGTTTCTCATCTACTCAACCCATCTGTTTGTTTATTTATAAGTATAACTCTAAGCATCACACAGTTTCTCATCTACTCAACCCATCTGTTTGTTTATTTATAAGTATAACTCTAAGCATTACACAGTTTCTCATCTACTCAACCCATCTGTTTGTTTGTTTATAAGTATAACTCTAAGCATCACACAGTTTCTCATCTACTCAACCCATCTGTTTGTTTATTTATAAGTATAACTCTAAGCATCACACAGTTTCTCATCTACTCAACCTATCTGTTTGTTTATTTATAACTTATCCATTAATCTGTTTTTCACTCGATTCATTTGTCTTGTGTTTTCAATTGTTTATTTGGCCACACTCTTCCTTTCTGTTTATCTATATAACTTCTCTCGATTTGGTAGGGTCAACGGACCAAAACCCGGTACCAAACATATTCGCCCTTTCAACAACAAGAGAGTGCTAACAGTCGGTAGGGAGGTGACATATATGTCTACAAGGGTGTAAAAATTACACCCGGAAGTACAAGTTTGAAAATAAAAAAGTAACTGATTTGTTTGTTTTGAAGTTAAGCACAAAGTTACACAACGGTTTATTTGTGCTCTATCCACCATGTGCATCGAAACCCGACTTCTAGCGTAGTAAATCTGCAAACCGTTGTCCCACTGGGAGGCAAAGTTAAAAAAAAAACAACTATCGTATAAATATCAGTATTATTAGGTAATACAATATAAATAGCTAACATGGAAAAAATGACAAGTACACCATATACACAAACAGTTCGAGCTAAAGAGCTGCATTAACGTGCGGGCTGTAAAAAGAAAGATATTATTTCCACATCCAGAACTAAATAGAAAGAAACACTTCTAAACCGAAACGTTACGTATTTCATTCTTTATACATTTCAGCCCATATAACTAGTCTATGATATACAGAGAGTTTTGTATTCGAAAATTTACGTACAAATGGAAAACATTTTTCTTACTCAAGTCATAAAAAATTAGAATACTTTTTCTCTTCTGGACAGTGGCTGTTTTGGTTGTCCCCAAACAACGCACCTTGCTGTGTACTAACAGTAATTTGAAACCTGTAAATTAAGAAACAAGGAAGCTGCCCTTAAAACTGCTCATTGTTTGGCCTTATTTATTTTAACAGGAACGAACCGAGATGACAGGTGGCGCTGATGAGTCATGTACCTGATTAATTAATATCCCCCCCCCCCCCAATTACCGAATTAAATGTCCATTAAATTTACTGCATCATGTTTGTGATTTGTTATTTTTGGCGCTAGCTGAAGAGCAAATTCGATTAATTCATCATAAAACCATTTATCCTGCTTATGCATCACTAGTACAAACATTATCAAAATCTAATTTTGTTCGAAGGATTAATAAACCCAGGCAGTACTACACTTCTCTGAAAGCTCCAGTTGTCACATAATAATATTAATAAACCAATGATATGGGAACTTAGCCCGTAGTCATGGTTTCATTCACGTGACTGTTTATTAGATGGTCGAGATACCCTGAACTGGCACCTTATAATTGTCAGTTTCCAGTTTTGGTCATTAGTACAGATTTACTAGTTCGTCAAAAACATGTATAAGTGAGTGTTACGTATCGGCAAGAAAAGATCTCGTGTATCTTCAAGAGGCAGTTCAGAAGTAAACAGAATAATTCATTAAATGCTGAGGATAATGAAAAAAAAAAAAAAACTACGGCTGTCTAGCCGTTTTCCCTCGGTTTCTGTCAGTAAAACGAACACCAAACCAAAAACTTAAGTCAGTATCAGAAGAGCTACTTACAAACGTGGCGCATTATTTGTTAACAGATTTCAGATAATGATAGCATGAAGAATAAACTTATGAAACAAACAACGTGAGTTCTAAAAATGACATACTTTAGACGTTTGTCTTATTTGATTAGGAAAAACCCTGAAGTTGTATAATATAGGAGAGGTATTAGTTCTTCCTGCTGACATAAAAATGTGAGAGAGAAGTAGGATGAGGCTCTCGGGTCTATCCCTTAATCACATGACACTGTAATCTTTGCTGACAAAAAATGTGAGAGAGAAATAGGGTGAGGCCCTGGGGTCTATCTCTTAATCACGTGACACTGTACTCTTTGCTGTCATAAAAATGTGAGAGAGAGGTAGGATGAGGCTCTCAGACTTATCACTTAATCACGTGACACTGTAATCTTTGCTGACGTAAAAATTTGAGAGAGGTCGGGTGAGGCCCTCGGGTCTATCCCTTAATCACGTGACACTGTAATCTTTGCTGACAAAAAAGTGAGAGAGAGGTAGGGTGAGGCCCTCATGTCTATCCCTTAACCACGTGACACTGTAATCTTTGCTGACATAAAAATGTGAGAGGTAGGGTGAGGCCCTCAGGTCTATCACTTAATCACGTGACACTGTAATATTTGCTGATAGAAAAATGCAACTAGTATTATACAACCAAATTCGCTATATAACTTTAGCTCAGCTACTGGTATTTTTACGATACTGTTACTAAGATGAAAGGTGTAAGAATTGTGTTTTGTCAGAAACTGAAAGGTATAATTACACGGACGCCAACTTCTTCCTTCTTGATGTGTTTGCTATCTCAAACAATCTTTCGTGGAGTAATCGTGTCGGAGTATCTACTGATGGGGCAGGTAAGTGTATATAAAAAAAATGGTTCAGAGTTATTACAAGTGTTTTTGCTCAAATATATACACATTGTATCATACACAGAGAAGCAACGAAACTGTAGCTTGAAACAAACAAAGCGCTAGAAGACGCTTTTAGTGTTGTGAACGTCGTAAAATCAAAGGATTTAAACGGCAGGTGCGCTTCTAATCTGGCGGAAATGTATCATGTCGTACTTCGTAGACGAAGAACCAACTTCCCATTGTTAGTTACACGGCAGTCCTACGTCAGGCCAACACGTTCTATAAACGAGAAATAGCAGTATTTTTTAAGCGAAGTGACAAAGCGTCTTCATTTCACAAAAAAAAGGCAAAAACTTTGCGCTGTAGAAAAACCGATTCAGAAAGGTAAAATATTTTCTTGCCTCGGTGAATATTTGGAAGAAAACGAGTTCACAGTCGTGCAGTACTTTCTATTCGTCTTGAAAACCAATTTATAGACCAATTTGAAGAATCAAGAGAAGAACCCAATTGGATCCAGAACCTACTTAATGGAACAATTACTTTTAATCAGCTCCGAACCAGGAAAGAAAAAAATATCCAGATTTGTTTATAGTTTGTGTTCCTAGTTAGTCGTCATCTATCCGTAACCAGCTCCATATTGTATACGTAGTCAGTTGTCCTCTGTATCTGTAGTCAGTTATTTGTTGTATCCGTAGTCAGTTATTTGTTGTATCCGTAGTCAGTAATTTGTTGTATCTGTAGTCAGTAGTCTGCTGTATCCGTAGTCAGTAATTTGTTGTATCTGCAGTCAGTTGTCTGCTGTATCCGTATGCAGTTGTCCTCTGTATCCGTAGTCAGTTATTTGTTGTATCCGTAGTCAGTCGTCTGCTATATCCGTAATCAGATGACTGCTGTATCCGTAGTCAGTCGTCTGCTGTATTCGTAGTCAGCTGTCTACTATATCTGTAGTCAGTCGTCTGCTGTATCCGTAGTCAGTCGTCTGCTGTATCCGTAATCAGTTGTTTACTATATCCGTAGTCAGTTGTTTTGTAATGATATTTTTAATCTGTTTAGCATATATCAAGAATATTTATTATTTATTTAATATTTTCATGAAGGACCATAACTGTCACTGATATTCACCATTAAATAAATAGATATATTTTTACGCTGTCTGTTTTGTTTCCTAATGGGTTTTTTTATTTTATCAGACAATGCTGTCTTTCACTTCTGAAGCTCCAGTCTCTTCCTAAATAAGATAAAGAGTGCGCTTAGTTATTTAATTTTAATAAACCAATCTTTCTAGGGATCCCTAAGGAGGAACCTTTTTGCTTCGACCTGAGATTCTGCGTTATTTTTTTTGTAGCTACTGATTTTACTCAGTAATTGAGAAATTCCAAAATTATACCTCTAAACCTGTTTAAGTGTATTTAACTCATTTATAAGGGTTGGACATGGGCTCACATTAGTGTGCTTAGATTTGGAATTCGAAGGAACTGGTTTGCAACCCACAAAATCGTATTGGCATCATGGGACCGTAATAAGAGCAACGGTTTCAATTCCATTAACCGATTAATACAGAGTGGCACAGGAGTTGGCGACGGGCGATGTGGAACATATGGTCTCCCGATAGGGTAAGAAGTGGGACCTTGCGTAAAGTTATCAAACAATATCTATTGGTGTGTTTGCTTACAGTAAAGCCACAACCAGGTGTCTGATGTATCCACCAAGGGGAATCGAGCCCCTAATCATAGTGTTATAAATCAGTAGACCTACTGCTGTCGCAAGGGGACAACAACAAATCGACCTATTTGTGTCGATTTCCTCTCGCTGGAGAAAGCCAGCCTTGTGACAGCTTCGTTCCACTTAGCTTCTTTTTGGATCTAGATATTTAATTAAACTTTTTGTTCTTGTCGATGTTAACTGAAATTAAACATTCAGCGAGTTTCATCAAAAACTTTAAAAAGGCCTACTCTTTAATTAGTGTGGGAAAAAACCACAGACATACAATTACGTTCCTTTACAAATAATTCTAGCGAGCTTATATAAATAACTCACGAACACATTCAAATAAATTACGTTTGAAGTTGAGAGAGGGTGAAAACGTTTCTCCTTGGGTTTGATGAGAAAAACACAGTATTTGAAACGTCATAGTTTGTTCATTAATTTATATTTCCTTGATTTAATAAGGTTACATTCATTTACAGGTCGGACATCTTGAACACGTACTGGCTGGTTGATTGATTTGGTGTTTTATGGCACAAAGCAATTAGGCTGTCTGCGCCAAACTGAACGTCTGATAGGGTTATGAAAGGAGGTAAAAAGTTCAGAACATTGGATTATGACTAGGTGAGTAGGAATACTGTGTCTTTCAAATAGTGAAACACTATACCACAAAACAAAATAAGACTACAACTCAAGCACATCACTTAAGCTGAAAATAAGTTTTAAAAATGCAATGTACAGGTTTGTTTGAAATTCGGCCAAAGCTACACGAGGGCTGTCTGCGCTATCCGTCCCTAATTTAACAGTGTAAGACTAGAGGGAAGGTGGCTAGTCATCACCACCCACTGCTAACTCTTGGGCTTTTTACCAACGAATAGTGGGATTTACTGTCACATTATAACGCCCCCAAGGGTTAAAGTACGAACACGTTTGGTATGACGGGGATTGGAACCTGCGACCCTCAGATTACGAATCGAGTGCCTTAAACCATTTGACAAGGTAATATCCAATCCCAATGATGAAACTTTGTAGAATAGGCAGCAATTGCGTGTTGTGGAGACACAAGTATAGAGGACGACGTTTCGAAAGTCTTCCGCCTTTTGTCTTCAGGTCAGTGTGAGTGTAGGTGTTGTCGGTCTTTTATAGTGCCCTGGTGGATTGAGGAGAGCGTGTTATCAGAGAATACAATCCCCAGTTTTACAAGTTTATTACTCACACAGACTGTAAGTGTACACATTAAAACCTGACTTAATTATATATATATTATCAGATAATTATGAAACACGTTGTAATCGATAGCGAACTGATTACGTAAGTATATTACAGAATAGTAACAAAATACGTTGTGAGTGGTGTTGATTAGCTGCCTTTCCCTTTAGTCTATCACAACTAACTTACGGTACGGGTAGAGCAGACAGTCCTCGAAATTCGAGTTAAATCAAATAAACTCTTCCAGCGTAAAATAATTACTCTATTATGACGAGTTAATGTACACAACAGATATAGCTTTGAAGGGTAACAACGTTGTATATACATTACTCTTTTTTTTTTTCTAAGGGTCATTTTATTAGCAGATACGTTTGAGATTAAATGTATGTTTTCTTAGAACAAAGCCACATAGGGCTATCTGCTGTGTCCACTGAGGGGAATAGAACTCCTAATTTTAGCGTTGTAAATCCATAGACTGTCTCAACGGGGAACTTGAGATTAGGTGTTTGATAAATGTAAAAACTAAGAATGGTTTTAACAATAAAATAATTTCTGCTACGTTATTTTCACCATGTTTAATGTCGTTTCGGGATGAATACCCATAACCAGGTGGGGTCATCAGTGCTGTTACGATTCGTAACACTGCGGATGAATCTTTCAAATGAAAACCTTTTTTGCTTTCTTGTCAAGTAATACAGTTGCTAATTTTCTTGCTTATGACGTGTTAGTAGTGCGTTAACGAATCTGTTTTATTTATAATTGTTTTTATAAACATTATTTTTAACTTGGCTGTGAATGACAGCTCGAGCTTTAAGTTTTAGTTTCTTTTTTTTTCAGTCTTGCTACATAGAGCTAAATTTATCGTCTATGTACAACTGATGTAATTTATAGTAGTATAATTGTTGTATGGGTGTGTGTGTGTAGGCCCGGCATGGCCAGGTGGTTAAGGCGTTCGACTCGTAATTCGAGGGTCGCGTGTTCGAAATCAAACGCGCTCGCTCTTTCAGCCGTGGGGGCGTTATAATGTTCGGTCAATCCCACTATTCGTTGGTGAAAAGGTAGCCTAAGAGTTAGTGATGGGTGGTGATGACTAGCTGCCTTCTCTCTAGTCTTACACTGAAAAATTATGGACGGCTAGCGCAGACAGCCCTCGTGTAGCTTTCAAACCACTATGTATTATCTGATTGTAGAAAAAAAAATCAATTATTGATCAAGTTTTTGCTAATCTTGTTCCAAGTTATGTTCTTCTTTACTTAAAAAATGTGAAATTAGTTTACTTGTGAAGGAATGGTAGTCTTTTAGTCCTTTTTATAGCTAAACGCTGCCTTTTAGCTGTTACCTAGTGAACAGTGGAGAGAAGTCACGCTGCACTTTGCTTCTAAATCAAGAACTCCTAGGAAAAGAAACAATTTATTGATTTTTGAGACTGTAGGTCACTTTGTACAAACGCTGGTGCTTTTAACTTGGCGAAATATCAAACCATATGAGCATATCTGTTCTCGCTTATTTGTTACTTAATATTATTAAGATAGGTTTAAGAATTCTATTAAATTAAAAAAAGACACCTGCAGCAAATATATATCAACTTCTTTTTAAGACTGAACTTATAATTTAATGTTATAGCTAATAAGAGATCAAACTTAAGATAAAGGTTATGGATTATTTTGACTCAAAAGCAATAAATTTTGTTTTATTTCCAATTGCTCTTAATATACTTTATGGAACTATTTGGAGAATAATTGGTTTATTATGCGATTACAGTTTTATTCCTCTAATATAAACATGAATAATAATTTTATTTATATATGAATTTCTCACCATTACACGACAAGAACAGTATATTAAATTAGCAATATTGTTCATATCTAAGAAGCCAGCTTATTACAAATTAGAAAAAACTGTTTTCTGAGACCTAGTACAAAAATGTTATGTATAATTGTTATTGACTGTTAAGTAATTACAGTTTATCCTTAATATAACTAACTCGCTTTTGTTTCGTAAAGATGTCCTAAAAACTCATTTCTGATGTATTTTATCAAGTTTTTGTCTTAAACATATCTTGCTTTTATATTTCATAATAGTTTTATTTTTTGGCGCTAGATAACAGAACATATTTTTATAAATAACACCTTAGGATTTATGCACAACATATCTGCCAAAACAATTTCGCTAAAAATAAATAAAGAATTATTTAAACTAATATTCAATGCATAATATAGCTGAGGCCTTTACGCAACCGATACATTTGATATCTGTGTGTATATTATTGATTTCTCAGTTTAATAACACCATTTGTTAATTACCAAAATAACACCTTATATATCAAACTTGTTTCCTATAAATCATGACGCTTCAGACTTTTGGATTTAGTGTGTGATCTTGGAGTGTGAAATATTAGTGAGTTACTGTTACTTGTGCTCTACATCGTTATTACTAGGTTAGTTTTTGGTTTACTTATTTGCACGGTGTTTTACTCGATGCACTTTGTCTTTTCCGCTGTGGTGGATCGTCCGAGGATGTCTACGAAAGCTGTTCTATCGCCTACTTGTCGCCATGCTAAGCCTTACGAGAAGTCAGATTCTCATTTTGGCCCTTCCCACCAATCTTATGATCGGTATTATATTGGAACTGTTAGTGTGTCTTCTCTTCCATGCCTGTGGGATCACCGACTTTTACTGATGTTATTGCTTTCTCTATCGTCACAACACCGACTGTGACTACTAGTTTGCCTTCTTCACATTCGTAATCTGTCCGTGTGGACACTTCTTTCCCAAATGGAACCTAACTTTCTCAACACACCATTGTTGTTCCAGGAGCTTATTAAATACTGTCTTCAATGTAATATCCTACAACTAATTCCTACTCGTAATGGTGTTATTTTCAAAACATCTGATGCTCGGCCCTGTGACATCCTTTGTAATCAGATGGGTCTCTTGAATCCAACACCACCGCTCACACACATAACTGTCCTTTAAAACAACGCCCACCACTTAAACGAGCTGCTCTTTTTTTCACGTGTGTTATTAATGGGGTGGATCCTCTTATCACTAAAGACATCATTATCTCTGAATTCCTGGAGGACCACCTCGACGTACGGCTTGTCATACATATCATAAATGTTCAGGATCACACATTCATGGTTCGTGGTCTCTGTAAGAACAGTCACGTCACTAGCCTTCTTCTTCACCATAGATCCTATTTTTTCATCAACAACATCGAGTTGAAACCTCTCGATCGGCTCTCCCAGTGGAAAATGTTTAATTTACAACTCTCACTCAACTGATAAATCTCCAAAGTCGCTTGTGTGCTCCCACTGCTGGGGCCCTCATTCTGTCCATTAGTGCTTTCAGTCACAACTGCCTCCTGTTTGTAAGACATATCGCTAGAACCACCCTACCTACTCATACAGGTGTCGTGGCAAAACTTCTTCCAACTAAAAAGATCCTAAAATAGTGTCTCCTGTAAGATAGTGTAAGATACTGTAAGATAGTGTCTCCTCTTGATACTTCTGATAGTGTAAGATAGTATCTCCGATTGATACTTCTGATAGTGTAAGATAGTATCTCCTCTTGATACTTCTGATAGTGTAAGATAGTGTCTCTTCTTGATACTTCTGATACTGTGAGATAGTGTCTCCTCTTGATACTTCTGATACTGTAAGATAGTGTCTCTTCTTGATACTTCTGATACTGTAAGATAGTATCTCCTCTTGATACTTCTGATACTGTAATATAGTGTCTCCCCTTGATACTTCTGATACTGTAAGATAGTGTCTCCTCTTTATACTTCTGATACTGTAAGATAGTGTCTCTTCTTGATACATCTGATACTGTAAGATAGTGTCTCTTCTTGATACATCTGATACTGTAAGATAGTGTCTCCTCTTGATACTTTGATACTGTAAGATAGTGTCTCCTCTTGATACTTCTGATACTGTAAGATAGTGTCTCTTCTTGATACTTCTGATACTGTAAGATAGTGTCTCCTCTTGATACTTCTGATACTGTAAGATAGTGTCTCCTCTTGATACTTCTGATACTGTAAGATAGTGTCTCCTCTTGGTACTTCTGATACTGTAAGATAGTGTCTCTTCTTGATACTTCTGATACTGTAAGATAGTGTCTCCTCTTGATACTTCTGATACTCTAAGATAGTGTCTCCTCTTGATACTTCTGATACTCTTACTGCCCTTCTAATTCTGTCCTCTCTCTTCCTCCGGTTGAGGACATTCTTCGTTTTCACACTATTACTCTCCAAAACAACACCCCTATTAACGCCCATTTGTTCTTTATAACATTCAACATGCTGCTGAAGCCGTCTTTCAACTCGATATGCCACCTACTCTGGGTTGAATACACATTTAAATTTTCGTCGATTATGGGAACCAGACGTATTAGACGTCGAGACTGTGTTGAACTTTCTCTTTGTTAACATCCATTCAGAATCTTCCTCTGTTGGAGTTGCTTTTCCATAAAGTTCCCTACGACTGCTTTCTTCTTAATCAAACTTTTCTTAAGCCTTCTCACACGGAAAGCTGTACCGTTATCATTTTATTCACTATGATCATTCTTCTGGTGCTGATAAAGATGGTGTTGCTATTAGTTGTGAGATTCGCCTTCCTTTCAGTATTCATTCCGTATCTCTTAATCAATTTCCCGAGCATCCACTCGTTACAGTATACTTTCCTGCTAGAGTTCTTACACTGGTCATCATACACATTCGTACAATATACTTTCCTGCTAGGGTTCTTACACTGGTTATCATATACATTCGTACAGTATACCTTTCTGCTAGGATTCTTACACTGGTTATCATATACATTCGTACAGTATACCTTTCTGCTGGGATTCTTACACTAGTCACCATATACATTCGTACAGTATACCTTTTTGCTAAGATTCTTACACTAGTCACCATATACATTCGTACAGTATACTTTCCTGCTAGGGTTCTTACACTGGTCACCATACACATTCGTACAGTATACTTTCCTGCTAGGGTTCTTACACTGGTCACCATACACATTCGTACAGCATACCTTTCTGCTAGGGTTCTTACACTAGTCACCATATACATTCGTACAGTATACCTTTTTGCTAGGATTCTTACACTAGTCACCATATACATTCGTACAGTATACTTTCCTGCTAGAGTTCTTACACTGGTCATCATACACATTCGTACAATATACTTTCCTGCTAGGGTTCTTACACTGGTTATCATATACATTCGTACAGTATACCTTTCTGCTAGGATTCTTACACTGGTTATCATATACATTCGTACAGTATACCTTTCTGCTAGGATTCTTACACTAGTCACCATATACATTCGTACAGTATACCTTTTTGCTAGGATTCTTACACTAGTCACCATATACATTCGTACAGTATACTTTCCTGCTAGGGTTCTTACACTGGTCACCATACACATTCGTACAGTATACTTTCCTGCTAGGGTTCTTACACTGGTCACCATACACATTCGTACAGTATACCTTTTTGCTAGGATTCTTACACTAGTCACCATATACATTCGTACAGTATACTTTCCTGCTAGGGTTCTTACACTGGTCACCATACACATTCGTACAGTATACCTTTCTGCTAGGGTTCTTACACTAGTCACCATATACATTCGTACAGTATACCTTTTTGCTAGGATTCTTACACTAGTCACCATATACATTCGTACAGTATACTTTCCTGCTAGGGTTCTTACACTGGTCACCATACACATTCGTACAGCATACCTTTCTGCTAGGGTTCTTACACTAGTCACCATATACATTCGTACAGTATACCTTTTTGCTAGGATTCTTACACTAGTCACCATATACATTCGTACAGTATACCTTTTTGCTAGGATTCTTACACTAGTCACCATATACATTCGTACAGTATACTTTCCTGCTAGGGTTCTTACACTGGTCACCATACACATTCGTACAGCATACCTTTCTGCTAGGGTTCTTACACTAGTCACCATATACATTCGTACAGTATACCTTTTTGCTAGGATTCTTACACTAGTCACCATATACATTCGTACAGTATACTTTCCTGCTAGGGTTCTTACACTGGTCACCATACACATTCGTACAGCATACCTTTCTGCTAGGGTTCTTACACTAGTCACCATATACATTCGTACAGTATACCTTTTTGCTAGGATTCTTACACTAGTCACCATATACATTCGTACAGTATACCTTTTTGCTAGGATTCTTACACTAGTCACCATATACATTCGTACAGTATACTTTCCTGCTAGGGTTCTTACACTGGTCACCATACACATTCGTACAGCATACCTTTCTGCTAGGGTTCTTACACTAGTCACCATATACATTCGTACAGTATACCTTTTGCTAGGATTCTTACACTAGTCACCATATACATTCGTACAGTATACTTTCCTGCTAGGGTTCTTACACTGGTCACCATACACATTCGTACAGCATACCTTTCTGCTAGGGTTCTTACACTAGTCACCATATACATTCGTACAGTATACCTTTCTGCTAGGATTCTTACACTAGTCACCATATACATTCGTACAGTATACTTTCCTGCTAGGGTTCTTACACTGGTCACCATACACATTCGTACAGTATACTTTCCTGCTAGGGTTCTTACACTGGTCACCATACACATTCGTACAGCATACCTTTCTGCTAGGGTTCTTACACTGGTCACCATACACATTCGTACAGCATACCTTTCTGCTAGTGTTCTTACACTAGTCAACATATACATTCGTACAGTATACCTTTCTGCTAGTGTTCTTACACTAGTCACCATATACCTTCGTCACAGCCATCCTTTACCTTGTGCCTTCTTTTGTACTTTGGAACATCTTTTGAAGCTATATCGTTCTAATCGACCTTAACATCCACAGCAGAGTTATCTTACTTTACTCCATGCTAGCTGATCTTTCCTGTTCATTTTTATCTCCGAGTCGTCCCGTTTCCAACACGCTTCCTGATGTTGTTTTTACTTTTGCCAATCTCTTACCATTTCTTTCCACCAGTCATCTCTTTTCTATTGGTTCATCTTAAGGGTACCCATACCTCTGCTCCCCCTGTTCCTCATCGTCCATTCTGGAATTTTCGCCATGCTTATTGGGATGCCTGTCGTTCTTTGTATTAATGCTACACTTGGTGATACAAATGTCTGTTCTACCTCTGCTATCCAGGTTGATAGTTATGTCTACACATTGGAACCTCTTCTCCTCTCTGTTGGTACTTTTCATATCCCTTGTTCTTCTTTTTCTTATCCTAGGCCTGCTGTTCCTCCTCAGGTTCTGGATGTTCTGCACCTTTCTTTCATGCTACTTCATGATTTGCATCAATCTAATGACCCATTAGACCTCCTCCCATGGTCTACAAAGGTCAGCTTGTAATATTGCTCAAGCAGTCAAGCATTGTTGTTGGCATAAGGTTTGCTCTTTTCTCAACCACTTTCATTGTTTTCCCAGTACTGGAAGCAATGTCACATCCTTACTGGGCAACATATTACTCCTTACTACACTGTTCTTGTTAATGGGGCTGCTCCTCTCTCTTCGCTAGATAAAGCTGATGCTTTTGCCTTCTTCTTGGAAACCCATTTTCACGTTCCTGATCAACACCCTATAAATCTTAAAGGTTCTTCTATTATTTATCATCAAACTGAACCTTCTCTCTCTGACCTCATTCCCAGTATTCACCATGTTCTCTCTGTCTGCCCCTTGATGCATTCACGATGTTTAGTATCTCCTTCGACGTAGTCGACGTAATACCATCCCCAGCCCTGAAGGTGTAACTTACTCTCATCTTTGTATTGCCACTACACAATTTTTACTTCTTCTGGTTGCCTTTTTAAATTTTCTTCTTCACATTGGCTGACACCCTGTTTCATATAAGACTTCTACTGTTTACCTCTTCCAAAAACCACCCAATTCTCTAATTTCTTGAAACCTATAAGTCTTACCATTGTTTTGAGTAAAACGTTTGAGAAAAATCTAGTTCGCAGACTTCATACACACTTGACCCGGTACAGCATTCTTCCTCATAACCAGGCTGGTTACTGTTCCTATCGTTCAACTGTGGATCAACTTCTCCATTTATTTGACGCCGTAACCAATCATAGTAACACTTAGTAACTTATTTGTCACAGTTTGGTATCGAGGTTTGATTTACAGGTTATGATGTTTGCACCTTCCGCTTTCGTATATCCGTCTTATTCACTCCTTTCTTTAGAATCAGCCAGGCACAGTTTTTATCGAGGGAGCTTATTCTAGATCGTTTCCCAATGCAGCAGGGGTTCTTCAGGGTTCTGTTCTTTTACCCCTGCTTTATGTATCAGACATGCCAATCCCACTTCCTCCTCATGATACTGCCCTCCTTGCTACTTCTAAGAGAATGGTTACTCTTAACAGGTATCTGCAAGCTGTCATTGACACAGACATCCAGAACACTTGTCGTTGGTGTCTTAGTATCAATGCCTTTAAAACTCGAGCCATTTTGTGTGTCTTACCCATCATACGTTTCGTCCCCATCGTGACCCGCCTCTCTTTAATGTCCGAGTAAAAATATCTCACTCATAGAAAGTACCTTAGGATCACCTTTGACAAGCATGTTATCTGGAAAGTACATCTTTAATTTCCAACATCTAAACTTCAGGTCCTGGTTGAATATAATAAAACAGGCATCCAAATATCATAAATACTTATAGCTCTAACAAATTATGACAAAATTTCAGTTAATCTGAAGATGATCTAAGAAGGTCAAAACGTTGTTTTCTGCTCTATTTTGGTAAAAGTGTTAATACCAATACCATCCATCCTGTGATACATTTTTACTTCAAGTGTTTCTGGTCATCACGAATTGTTGTTTTTTAACACTCATAATCGACTCATAATCCGAGGGTTGCGGGTTCGAATCCCCGTCACACCAAACATGCTCGCTTTTTCAGCCGTGGGGGCGTTATAATGTGATGGTCAATCTCACTACTCGTTAATAAAAGAGTAGCCCAAGAGTTGGCGGTGGGTAGTGATGATTAGCTGCCTTCCATCTAGTCTTACACTGCTAAATTAGGGACAGCTAGCGCGTAGCTTTGTGCGAAATTCAAAACGAACCACTTCATACATAACACTATGTAACACAGATTTTGTTTCTGGATAGTATGTGTTATTTTTAATTGTTTATGCTGTAAGAGTACAGAAAATGGCAATTATTCCCTTCAAACTTTGCTTTTGTGACCTGGATAATGAAATTTAGATATTAACCTATTTTCAATGTAAAAACGAACAAATTTGCACATTTACAGTTACATAAGGTCTGAATAAAACAACATATGAATCAAGATTTACATGTATTTATACTAAAGTTATACAAAAATGTTTAGAAGTGAGTAGTTTTTCGAGATTTGTGACTGTAATGTAAATCACTTTCACGTATCAGCCCCCAAATATACTCTCCCATGATGTTTTCGTTATACGCTCCAGTATCACAATAGCAAAGTTTGGAAACAGAAATAGGTCTTTTCCATTTACTTTAGGCATAAGCAATTGGGAAATAACACTTTCTGCCCAGGAACAAGAAAAAATAAAAATGTTGTTGCGTAGTGTAATATAGGGTATTCTAAAAACACCGATTGTATAATGTACAAAGTATAGAGTATTCTACAAGTTACAGTCATATAATATTAATATATTATTGACCGATAATTCTTGTTTTACCATGTGTCTAATCTTCTAAAAATCACATAAAATTTATGTAAGATAACTTCAATGGATAAAAACATCGTTTACACTAGAATTACGATTTTTTCTTTTTTAATTTTTCATATAATAATGATAAATAGATAGTCAGACATAATGAAGACTGTTTTTTACTATTACATGAACATAAAATTAAAGTTTCTGTTAGGCCTGTTGAGAAAAACGTGATGAACGAAATCAAGAAATATGTGTTTTGGGGCCGTAAAAGGTAACGGACACCAACTGTATCAACGTCTAAGTTTAGCTGTTTAAAAGAAACATCCGAGATCGCTTTGTATTTTAATCTCTAACCTTAGTCGATCAGTATGTTAAAAGCGGCCCGGCATGGTCAAGTGGTTAAAGCACTTGAATCCCCGTCATAACAAACGTGTTCGTCCTTTCAGCCTTGGGGGCGTTATAAAATTACGGTCAATCCCACTATTCGTTGGTAAAAGAGTAGGCCAAGAGTTGGCGGTGGGTGATAATGACTAGATGCCTTCCCGCTAGTCTTTGCTAAATTAGGGACGGCTCGCGCAGATAGCCCTCACGTCGTTTTGAGCGAAATAAATAAACAAACAAAATCTTAAAGATAAGCATTTTTAAGTAAACCACGGTGTAAGTAAAAGTTACACTACTGTATTCTTACATCCGATTTTGAATTATTTCATAAAGAGGTTTGTTTGTTTTTTTCTGTTTGCAACTTATCAAACCGTAAGCCGACGTTAAACAATATTATGAACCATTAACTATCGTATTGGTTTCCTAACTTATAAAATGGTAATGTTAACCAGAAGTAAAGATTCACGATTAAGCCAGGTCACGTGATTTTATAAGTACATTTTATGGAGAACAAAAAAATAAACCGGATTGTTTCTTTCGGTTTACCAAATGACAGCAATTATCAGTTGCTAGGGCGAAATAAAATATAAAAATCTACTTTCGACGAGAAAATAAAAGTTCACATGTAGTTTTTTTTTATCATTTTCGCTGTTTCGAAGTGATCTACAATCTTATTTCTAGAATAACCGATAATAAAGTTTTTTATTGTTTTGTTTTTTTACGAATGGCCTTAAAAAGAAGATCGCGACAGATATATGGAAGCCTTTTTGTCGCTGCACCAACACCACGAACCTGATATTCAAGATAGTATCAGGTGATATTGTGTGAAGGGAAATTTTAATGAGTAAGCCTTTCAAACTTCTCCCATTCCTAAAATATAGGCAAAAAAATTATGGCATTGTTCTGTCAATTAGCGTGAAAAAATTATAACATTATTGGAACACTGTTCGTGTTTTATACCCAGCGCTTTTATATAACGAGAGTAAAATGATATTATTCTGATAAAATGGGAACAAATGCGAGTTGTGATGGAATCGTAATAAAGTTTAGAAAACGGAAATAGCCTTTGCCGTATGTAAAAATCCCCATAAGTTATACTCATTAAGGACAGAATGTTCCCATTCTCCAATCCAACTCCAGATTGGTGAGAGGTAATATTCTAAATGTACAGTATTAAAATCCGGATTCGAATCCCCAGGGCTTTCACAGTGTAGATAACTTATTGAGTAACCTCGCGATAAAAAGGAACAACAATATACAACAATGAAAATATCGTTCTGTATATAAAATAATGATTTTTTTTTTACATAAACATCTGTGTATACTAAACATGTATCTTATGTTGTCAGATTTTAATTATTGCAAGGACGAATCTTGCGTTAATGTTAGTCATATTTTTGAAATGATTCCTATAAAACCTGCTTTATGAAAATACTAGCTGCAGTGGTAAAGGATAGGAAATTGTGATTCTTTGCATCATAACCGTTAAAAGTGCAAATGACAACAACAAATAAACGTACTAATATTGAAAATAAAGACAATCTGTTTTTAAGAATTCTATCAATGCGAAATTAGGTGGAGTGTCCAAACCCCCACCCGTTTGACCTTTCTCATATTATACTGTATCACAGTGTAAAATTTGGTGGTGATTGATCAAGAAATATGGAAACGTAAAAGGAACAGATTAATATTTAAATTTATTTATACAGATTGGATACGGTAACATTCCTGTTTACACTTTATAGTGGTTCGGATGGGTTTGAAACTTTATACTGCTTTGGATTATCTGAATCTTTATACTGGAGAGTATTGGTCTGAATCTTTATACTAGAGGAGATGGGTCTGAATCTTTTTACTGCTTTGGATTATCTGAATCTTTAAACTGGAGGGCATGGGTCTGAATCTTTTTGCTGGTTTGGATTATCTGTATCTTTATACTGGAGGGGATGGGTCTGAATCTTTATACTGGTTTGGATTATCTATACTGGAGGGGATGGGTCTGAATCTTTTTACTGGTTTGGATTATCTATACTGGAGGGGATAGGTCTGAAACAATTAATATTTTAGCAACCGGGGATTTAAAATATATTTCATACATTCTCTTACTTATTTGTACTTTAGTTATTTATTTATAATTTCGTGTGCGCCTTGTTACAGTAAAACTACATCTAACAATCTGCTGTATCTGCCAAGGGTAATCGAACCGTTGATTTTAACGTTGTAAGTCCGAAGACTTACCGCTGTCCCAGCGAGGAACGTATTTATAACACTCTACTTTCCGTTATTATTTCTCATTAGCAAAAAAAAAAGAAAGAAAAGTTAACGATTTAATGAAGATCACGAATATATACTCAAAAAACAAAATATTTCTTACAATAGAAATAAAAATTAAAAACATTGGATCTATGCCTAGTTTTTATAGGCATTAGTGCTGGAAACATGCGTTTTTGTATATTTTTATTCATAAATATTCGAATTACCTACATCACTATTTTGTTGTTGGAACGTTTTCACGCAGTTGTTTTACAGATTATTCTTATATAACTAAGCTTTCCAGTGGCTCAGCGCTGTGTCTGGAGGATCATGAAGATAAACACAGGGTTTCGATATTCGTGATAGGCACATCACAGATATCCCTTTGTGTACCTTGTTATCGAATAAGAAACAAACAAAATTAACGTTTCAATACCTGAAGTGGGTGTGGGATTGTGAGAGACTAATTCGCTAATTCTCAGTTAAGAGCTTGACTACAAGAGAAAAAAATATTGAAATAAACTCCATGCTTACAGATTCGCCAAGAAAAAAAAAATAATCAGACCTAGAATGACATTAAATAATACATTAACCGGGGAAGTTTTGTGGTAATTTCCTCGGGTATCTGGAACCTTTAATGTAAGGGTAAATACCAACCCACTCTAACCGTTGTTTACTTTTTTTTTTTTTTTTTCATTATTGAGCAAACAAGAAGATAATAACCTCGATCTGTACCTAGTAAATCCCTGTAACTATCCAATATGGAAAGGGAACAGAATGTTTTATAAATGTAGCCCTGAAGAATACTAAAAGAAATGTTAAAGAAAAAAATTGAAAGTCATAAGAAAAAAACAAAAATTGTCGTTTGAGAGACCATAAGTTGTGTAGAATAACATAGTTTAAGCTTCCAAGTAGATTGTTTTTCCACGTAAGCTTCTGTTAACCCACGAGACTGAAGGCTAATACGAATCATCTTAAAACATTACTTCCTTTGTTGTTTAGTTATCATAAATATGAAAGTTTACTCCAACAAAAACTGTATTGATATGTTGCTATAGCTAACACGTATGTTTCTGGATTTCCCAGTATATCTTTATATAAATCTAATAGTACTGTCTATGTATGTCCATGTAAATACTTATCTGTATTTAACTTATATAATAGCACTATGTGTGTCCATAGATACTTATCTATATAAATATAACACTACTGTCTGTGATATTCCATGTAACTATTTATCTATATACACATAATAGTACTGTGTGTTGAATGGCCATGTAATTACTTATCTATATAAATATAATAATACTGTTTATGTATGTCATGTAACTATTTATCTACAGAGTGTCCCAAAAAATGTATACACATTTTGAACGATTATAACTCACTCAAACTATTTTTTTTTTACAGATGCAACTGATTTGAAGTAATGGCAGAAGCAAGACTAATCTTTGCAAAAGGAAATTTATCTTAAAGTGTTACTGGAAGTGTGAGTATATATCTGAAGTATAAAGACGGTTTAGAATGGAGTTTCAAACAGATCCACTAATGTGTCTCATCATTACTCGCATCAGAGATAAGTTTGAAACAAATGAAACTGTCCGTAAAGGGACCCAAATACGAAATAAAATGATTCTTGAAGTTTGCAATTCCATCTGTCCGCGTTACCGGCAGTGCCTGGATCAGAACGGTCATAAGTTCGAACACCTGCGATAACTGAAAATATTCTACACTTGCCTTCTTAAACTTGGATTATAAAACCTAGATATATCTTAACAAACATTATATTTATAATCATTCAAAGTGTGTATACATTTTTTGGGACACCCTGTATATAAATACAACAGTACTGTCTGTTGTATGTACATGTAACTACTTATCTATATAACTAAACAGTACTGTGTATATATGTCCATGAAACTACTTATCTGTATAAATATAAGAGTACTGTGTGTTGTGTGTCCATGTAATTACTTATCTATATAAATATAATAATACTGTCTATGTATGTCAATGTAACTATTTATCTGTATAAATTTGATAGTACTGTCTGCTTTATGTCTCTGTCACTACTTCGCAAAGTGTTAATGGATCTCCACCAAAATTGTTGTGAAGGTTCATTCGGCCCAAGTGGGAGTACATACAAGTTTTCAGTTTTTGTTTTAACGAATTTATGGGCATTTTGTTATTTCACTATTTCGCGTCATGGCAGGAAGGTTTTTGGGTGCTTGGGAAGATATATACAAATTTTCAATTTCGCTTTTTGCGACTTTTATGGGCGTTGTTGTGTCTTTACCGCTACTTCAAATTCTGTTGATGAATCTTCACCAAATTTCGCATGAGGATTTGTTGGGTCCGCTCTAAAAGACATGCGAACTTTTGGTTTCACATTTTGTGTTTTGTAGTTTTTATAGGCGTTTTTTTTTTTTTTTTACAATTACATATAAGGGAAAGAACCATTAATTAATCATGAATTTTCATAACTTCCATTCAGGGGACGGGTACTCCAGTTAATATATGTAAACAACAACAAAAATTCGTATTGTCCATCTGACAAATCTGTACTTGTTAATGTAAGTGACCCTGGATCCCTTGCCTACAAAGTCTCCAATGTTGTAAAAATAACAAAGGCACACAAAACGCGTGTTTTTCTCTCCATCTAATAGGCTTGTTTGTTTATTATTAAATACAAAGCCATACAATGAATACTCCCTTGGGTATCGAATCCCGATATTTAGCGTTATAAACGCTAAAGCTATTAAGCATTAACTTCTGATTTGAGTACTTAGAGTAAAACTAAATATGGTGATCAGTAGAGCTAATTTAATATAGTTCTACTACGCTTTTACTTGTAAAGATTAGAATGTGTTGCTCTATCACTTGGGTTTCTTGCTGTTATACATGTTTTCGGCTGTAAACCCAATAAGTCCTCAGGAGGTTCGGCCAGTTTAGGAAATTTAGGTCTGTTCCAAATATGAATATTAAACTAACAGTGCAAAACAGTCTCTATAACACTTAGAAGACAAAATTAAAAAAATGTGAACTTCCATACATAAAACAGCATAGTCACACTCTTAATTATAGTAATAATAAACATATAAAACAGTGTATCTTACTTAGGGAACTTACAAACACTAGCTGTTGGCTTCAACTTCAATCATAGTAAAAAATCATTTCAATCATTTTAAATAAATGTAACCTAGTATAACATGGATAATTTTTCTTCAGTTCTTCCTAACACGAACTTTGGCTGAAGAAATTCATTTGCCATTTGCTTAACCCCAGTGCACAGTGACATCTGCGGCAAGTGGAGATGACACATGTTACTGTTTAAATTAGGTCGAGCTAGTATGAGTAATTTTCCTATAGTACAACTAGACATCAATGTTTATGATGATACTATACATGAAAATATCACAATGTTATCTATTATACAAAGAAAACAACATACTAAACGTAATACATGATGTGTCTAAGACTATTATGTTTACTTTAATTACTTCCTACAACAAACTCCGAGATCTGGCTGAAGAAATTGATAAATTACGTTAAAATGTTTGTAAAAGCTGAAAAGGAAACGCGATAGGCCTATAGCAACTTCAATAAAAATATTGAAACTAATTTTCCTAAGCTAATGACGTTGGGAGAACTTGAAGGCTATTATGCAAATTATCAGTTCAAAGCTTTTCTCGTAGTTCTTAATAGTATAAATATATCTCGAGTTGTTGCTGTTAGGCTCGGGGTTTCTTCTACAGTAGGTGTCTGCGACTCGTTGGCTGTTAATTCGAAGAAAAGCAAATAACGAAGAGCACTTCATTAACTTGTTTTCAAAATTATATATATATATATATATTATTAGTTTAACAAATGTACAGCCCCTAGTGGCACAGCGGTATACCTGCGAACTCACACTGTTAGAATCTAGATTTCTATACCCATGGTTAGCAAAGCACAGACAGTCCACTATGTAGCTTTGTGCTTAATTCAAAAAAACAAGAAAACAAACAAACATACAAGAATTTCTTTACACTCTAGTTATCATAGGGATATCATAAACACTATATGGTTCTCTCTTTCTTGTCAAGTAATCCGAGGGTCGTATGTTCGAATTCCCGTCATACCAAACGTGTTCGTATTTTAAGCCTTAGGGCGTTATAACGTGACAATCAATCCCACTATTCGTTGGTAAAAAGAGTAGCCCAGCAGTTGGCGCTGGGTGGTGATAACTAGCTGCATTCCCTCTAGTCTTACACTGATAAATTAGGGACGGCTAGCGCAGATAGCCCTCGAGTAGCTTTGCGCAAAATTAAAAACAACAACAAATCTTTCGGTCAAAAGCTCACTTAGGCCTTTGTAATTACTGTAGAATTTCAGTTTATAAGGCAAACTACCTTTTCCTGTCTCTATTGGACAAGTGTCATTTGTATATAACACTATGTAACAACATTTTTACTTGTTCCTGGGCAGAAAGTGTTATTTCCCAATTGCTTATGCCTAAAGCAAATGGAAAAGACCTATTTTTCTCTTCAAAATTTGCTTTTGTGACCTGGAAGCGTACAACGAAAACGTGATGGCAGATTATATTTGCGGGCTGATATGTGAAAATGATTTACTTTACTTTTAAAAAATTTTGTTAATTTTTGTGTAACTTTAGTATAAATACATGCAAATTTTGATTCATATGTTGTTTTATTCAGACCTTATGTAAATCAAAATGTGCAAATTTGCCTGTTTTTTACATAAAAAATAGCTTAATATCTAAATTTCATTATCCAAGTCACAAAAGCAAAGTTCGAAGGGAATAATGGCTATTTTCTGTACTCTTACAACATAAGCAATTAAGAAATAACGCATACTATTCAGGAACAAAATTTATGTCACATAGTGTAATTCACTTACAATATAGCGCAAGTTACTGCAGTTGTAAACTGGTCTTTCTTTAAAATATCCTCTGTTTAAAGTGCACTCATACCAGTTTAACTGCTTTATAGATCACTTTGATGGAATAAACATTACTTCTTGTCTCTTTTAAAACTATTACTTTTCCTCTTACCTTTAATAGGCCTATCGCTTCTACAGCAGTTACCTTCACACCAACTTTGGCCGTGATTTTACTTTGTTCTGCAATTATCCCTGTCTGTCTCTTGTTTTCCCGCTCACACTACGTGTACATCTATTACTAAGGCGTCTGCTTGTTACATTCTCGACATCAACAAGTTACAAACACAATTTCCAATAATCCTCTGCTTTTAACTCTTTATAGTAATAAAAAAATAATCATGAAATATTAATTCACAAAATAATTTACTTAATAATATCTACATTAAACAATCTTTTATATTATGATAATGACGTAATGTCAAAAACTGAGATTTCTTATTTTCGTGCCTCACCATCTATATTCAACAAGTCTAGCATCCACCTAGTTCTGTTTTTGTTTGTTTGTTTTTGAATTTCGTACAAAGCTACTCGAGGGCTATCTGTGCAAGCCGTCCCTAATTTAGCAGTGTAAGACTAGAGGGAAGGCAGCTAGTCATCACCACCCACCGCCAACTCTTGGGCTACTCTTTTACCAACGAATAGTGAGATTGACCGTCACATTATACGCTCCCACGGCTGGGAGGGCGAGCATGTTTGATGCGACGGAGGTTCGAAGCCTCGACCATCAGATCACGAGTCGAACGCCTTACGCGCTTGGCCATGCCAGGCCCCTACCTAGTTCTAGCAGTAACTATAATTTTATCATCATTTGATATAGCTAAATAGTCTCCACAATCTTTGACTACCTATTTTATTATAAAACATTAGAATACACTCTATAACTTAGTAACTCATGTACACCGTCTTACAAAAAGTAAACAAACAAGTATTAGGAAAAAAAAAGATTTATCACTAAATAGAAACAATGTAGGGCTAGTTAGTGAACTTTAGAAAAGGAACTAAACAAGATAGGGATGGAAGTGAACATGTAACTGAATCTGGCTACTGATCATACAGCAGACTAAACTGTTTGGACTTTACATAGAGAATAAAACCACTACATTACTGGTTTCCTCACTGGAAAAACAAACAGAATTTCCAGACGTAAATTGTTACTGTACTGTTAAATGGTATAATAGTAATGTTCTAAAGTTTACTAAAGGAAAGGTATAATGATTAAACTGAGATTCTATTCAAACACCAAGTATTTGACAGAGAAAGTGACGGTAGGGATTTCATTCTCCGTGTAAAGTCAGACGGCTTAGTCTGCTATGCAACCGTTAACTGGAGCAAGTGATATATCCACTTATCTTGTTTGGTTCCTTTTTTTCTTTCAGATCAATAGCCAGTCCTACATAGTTGTTGTTGTTTTTTTAGCTATATTTTTTTTCCTTATACTTGTAAATGAGAACCTTACTTGTGAAACAGGAGAATACATTTAGGAGTTCTATCCATGAGATATTGTTCTATTGTATCTAATAAGTTGAATGTACTACATTTTGTAACATGGTGTTTTGCAGTATTCATTTTTTGGGATTGGGCAATTTATTACTTCAAGATTAAGAGTGTCGGTTTTATTGAATTTTAATGTTCGAGTAATGATGGTGATATCTTAATTCACATATTGTATTTTGTTTTGAAGTGAGCTCCGGTGGATACATTTGGATGGTTATATTTAGAAAACCTTGATAACTAAAGATAATAACATCATGTATACATCTAAAAGCGATACTGATATACTAGTTATTGTTTGTTTGTTTATCTTAGAATGTCGCGCAAAGCTACACGAGGGCTATCTGCGCTAGTCGTCCATAATTTAGCAGTGTAAGACTAGAGGGAAGGCAGTTAGTCATCACCACCCACCGCCAAATCTTGAGCTACTCTTTTACCAACGAATAGTGTGGCTGACCATTACATTATAATGCCCCACGACTGAAAGGGCGAGCATGTGTGGTGGGGATTCGAACCCGCGACCTTCAGATTACGAGTCCAGCGCTTTAATCACCTGGCCAAGCTGGGTCTGATTTATAATGTAAGAATATTTTATTCAAAATGAAAACAAACAATCTGCTTATGAGCTCAGTTACCTTCAGCTAGAATTCGCTATGTTTGTTGAATGATATGCTGGTGAAATGTATTTTCAAATGGAAAACATCCAATGCCTGCAAGAATTCGTTTAATAAGAAACTGTGGTAATTTCTGTGAGTAACATTGTCATAGACAGGCCTATGTTTACTGATGTAATTTAACCGAATTATCAGAAGATCTTCATGTTGAATGTTTTTAATTTTGTTAATAAAAATATCAATGTAAAGATAATTGAAACTTCTACTGGTATAATTTTAAAGCCTTTAATTTTCTCAATGGAACTGCCAATGATAATATATTTTTTCTATAACTTAGCACAAAGCTAAACAATGGGCTATTTGTGCTCTGCCCATCACGGGTATCGAAACTCGATTTCTAGTATTGTAAATACGCAGACATCCTGCTGTGCCACTAAGTAGTGATAATGAACGAATTGATATTTACTCTTACTTGTTAATATAACAGTAATTTTTGGTGTTTTATGTAATTTGGGTATCTAAGATAATTTAGCATCAGGTGTTTTTATTTAACCGAATGTACACCGAAGTATGATACGTACTTATAATACAGTTTATCATTTTATGAAACTGAGGCGTTCCTGTCGAAAGGTTCCTCGCTGGGACAGCAGTAAATCTGCGGATTTACAACGTTAAATTCAAGGGTTCGATTGCCCTCGGTGGACACAGCAGATATCTCAATGTGGCTTTGATGTAAGAAAATACACACTCCTGTTTAAAAAAAAAAAAGAGGAACTTTTAAAATAAACAACATATAATTTCAGCATAAGTTCACGTATATTACATGTTTTTTAATCTTCTATCTGGCGGATGAGGCAAGTTTCCTTTAGTTCTATCTTGCCAATGGCACAGTGGTATGTCTGCTAACTTATACTACTTGAACGGTTTCTAGAATCAATAATACCATCAAGGTTTGTATTATTGTGTAAAATGAATAAAACAGGTGCTGCTGTTACTGAAAACAGATATGCATCATGCAAAGTAACTTATTAAATTTTATCTTGTTATTACACTTCCTTGCTATTTTCCTTTAAAACTTTACGTAACTCGATTAATAATAATATTTTAAAATTATTTTTATAACAATTTCCTAATTGAATATTACAAAGGGTTGAATACATTATAATAAAATTATTTTGAATATTTAAATCAGCAACTCGCTTGACAACCACAGCCGATATAAATTCACAGTGAAACGGAGTGTATCAGAACTATACCTTCACATTGTTTGGAATTGTTTAGGTAGTGTGGCGTCAAAGAGTAATGATTGCTTTTAGAGAGGGTATGTAACAGCTCTTTCTGATATTTTTAGATTAAGGATTTATAATTTCCAATATTAGTATATTCCTTGAATTCAATACCATAGAAAAACAAATAAATGTGGATCAGCTTGGGGCACCAAGACTATCTAGAAAGAGATCTGCAGCAAGTAATAATCTGGCTGTTGTAAGCAAAGTATGTGTTGTTATAGGTAAGAATTCATGAACATAACTGGCAAGGGCAAAACTGTTCATAAACTACAATACGTTATACTGGAAAATCCATTTAGAATATGGCAAAATTGTGTGTGTATGTTCAATCCTCACTTATTTGAATAGCTCACTGAAAACCGCAGCATAATTTCATTACAGTTTTCTCTCTTACAAACTTTCATTGGTGCATGTTGACCTTAACCTGTTGAAAATCACAACACCACATATTATACAGGCACCGTCTTCACATCACCATGTATAATATGTACACCGTGTTCACATCACCATGTATAATATGGAGACCGTGTTCACGTCATCATGTATAATATGTACACTGTGTTCACATCACCATGTATAATATGTACACTGTGTTCACATCACCATGTATAATATGTACATCGTGTTCACATCACCATGTATAATATGTACACCGTGTTCACATCATCATGTATAACATGTACACCGTGTTCACATCACCATGTATAATATGGAGACCGTGTTCACGTCATCATGTATAATATGTACACTGTGTTCACATCACCATGTATAATATGTACACTGTGTTCACATCACCATGTATAATATGTACACTGTGTTCACATCACCATGTATAATATGTACATCGTGTTCACATCACCATGTATAATATGTACACCGTGTTCACATCATCATGTATAACATGTACACCGTGTTCACATCACCATGTATAATATGTACGCCGTGTTCACATCACCATGTATAATATGTACGCCGTGTTCACGTCACCATGTATAATATGTACACCGTGTTCACGTCACCATGTATAATATGTACACCGTGTTCACGTCACCATGTATAATATGGAGACCGTGTTCACGTCATCATGTATAATGTGTACACCGTGTTCACATCACCATGTATAATATGGAGACCGTGTTCACGTCATCATGTATAATATGTACACCGTGTTCACATCACCATGTATAATATGTACATCGTGTTCACATCACCATGTATAATATGTACACCGTGTTCACGTAACCATGTATAATATGTACACTGTGTTCACATCATCATGTGTAATATGTACATCGTGTTCACATCACCATGTATAATATGTACACCGTGTTCACGTAACCATGTATAATATGTACACTGTGTTCACATCATCATGTGTAATATGTACATCGTGTTCACATCACCATGTATAATATGGAGACCGTGATCACATCACCATATGTAATATGTACATCGTGTTCACATCATCATGTATAATATGGAGACCGTGATCACATCACCATATGTAATATGTACATCGTGTTCACATCATCATGTGTAATATGTACACCGTGTTCACATCACCATGTATAATATGTACACCGTGTTCACGTCACCATGTATAATATGTACGCCGTGTTCACATCACCATGTATAACATGGAGACCGTGATCACATCACCATGTATATATAATATGTACGCCGTGTTCACGTCACCATGTATAATATGTACACCGTGTTCACGTCACCATGTATAATATGTACACCGTGTTCACGTCACCATGTATAATATGGAGACCGTGTTCACATCACCATGTATAATATGTACACCGTGTTCACGTAACCATGTATAATATGTACACTGTGTTCACATCATCATGTGTAATATGTACATCGTGTTCACATCACCATGTATAATATGTACGCCGTGTTCACGTCACCATGTATAATATGTACACCGTGTTCACGTCACCATGTATAATATGTACACCGTGTTCACGTCACCATGTATAATATGGAGACCGTGTTCACGTCATCATGTATAATATGTACACCGTGTTCACATCACCATGTATAATATGTACATCGTGTTCACATCACCATGTATAATATGTACACCGTGTTCACGTAACCATGTATAATATGTACACTGTGTTCACATCATCATGTGTAATATGTACATCGTGTTCACATCACCATATATAATATGTACACTGTGTTCACATCACCATGTATAATATGTACATCGTGTTCACATCACCATGTATAATATGTACACCGTGTTCACGTAACCATGTATAATATGTACATCGTGTTCACATCACCATGTATAATATGGAGACCGTGATCACATCACCATATGTAATATGTACATCGTGTTCACATCATCATGTGTAATATGTACATCGTGTTCACATCACCATGTATAATATGGAGACCGTGATCACATCACCATATGTAATATGTACATCGTGTTCACATCATCATGTGTAATATGTACACCGTGTTCACATCACCATGTATAATATGTACACCGTGTTCACGTCACCATGTATAATATGTACGCCGTGTTCACATCACCATGTATAACATGGAGACCGTGATCACATCACCATGTATAATATGTACATCGTGTTCACGTTACCATGTATAATATGTACATCGTGTTCACATCACCATGTATAATATGTACACCGTGTTCACATCACCATGTATAATATGTACGCCGTGTTCACATCACCATGTATAATATGTACACCGTGTTCACGTCACCATGTATAATATGTACACCGTGTTCACATAACCATGTATAATATGTACACCGTGTTCACATCACCATGTATAATATGTACGCCGTGTTCACATCACCATGTATAATATGGAGACCGTGTTCACGTCACCATGTATAATATGTACACCGTGTTCACGTCACCATGTATAATATGTACACCGTGTTCACATCACCATGTATAATATGGAGACCGTGATCACATCACCATATGTAATATGTACATCGTGTTCACATCACCATGTATAATATGTACACCGTGTTCACGTCACCATGTATAATATGTACGCCGTGTTCACATCACCATGTATAATATGGAGACCGTGTTCACGTCACCATGTATAATATGTACACCGTGTTCACGTCACCATGTATAATATGTACACCGTGTTCACATCACCATGTATAATATGGAGACCGTGATCACATCACCATATGTAATATGTACATCGTGTTCACATCACCATGTATAATATGTACACCGTGTTCACGTCACCATGTATAATATGTACGCCGTGTTCACATCACCATGTATAATATGTACACCGTGTTCACATCACCATGTATAATATGTACACCGTGTTCACATCACCATGTATAATATGTACATCGTGTTTACGTCACCATGTATAATATGTACACCGTGTTCACATCACCATGTATAATATGGAGACCGTGTTTACGTCACCATGTATAATATGTACATCGTGTTCACATCACCATGTATAATATGTACACTGTGTTCACATCACCATGTATAATATGTACACCGTGTTCACGTCACCATGTATAATATGTACACCGTGTTCACGTTACCATGTATAATATGGAGACCGTGTTCACGTCACCATGTATAATATGTACATCGTGTTTACGTCACCATGTATAATATGTACATCGTGTTTACGTCACCATGTATAACATGGAGACCGTGTTCACATCACCATGTATAATATGTACACCGTGTTCACGTCATCATGTATAATATGTACACCGTGTTCACGTCACCATGTATAATATGTACACCGTGTTCACGTTACCATGTATAATATGTACACCGTGTTCACATAACCATGTATAATATGTACACCGTGTTCACATCACCATGTATAATATGTACGCCGTGTTCACGTCACCATGTATAATATGTACACCGTGTTCACGTCACCATGTATAATATCTACACCGTGTTCACGTTACCATGTATAATATGTACATCGTGTTCGCATCACCATGTATAATATGGTGACCGTGTTTACATCACCACGTATTACAGTGTTGTGTTGTCATATGAACAGGAATAAATACAATTTCTCGTTTAGAACATTGTCTTGTTACAAGTCGGTAAGAGAATATTTTTGTATGTTTTAAATCTCCTATATGACCAACTCATGAGCTCTGGCTTAATAAAAACTGCGTCAACGTTTTTTTTAATTTCGCGCAAAGTTACATGAGGGCTATCTGCGTTAGCTCTCCTTAATTTAGCAGTGTAAGACTAGAGGGAATGCAGCTAGTCATCACCACCCACCGCCAACTCTTGGACTACTCTTTTACCAACGAATGGTGTGATTGACCATAACGTTACAACGCCTCCACGATTGCAAGGGCGAGCATGTTTGATGCGACGGGGATTCAAAGCTTTGACCATCAGATCATGAGTCGAACGCCTTAACCCACCTGGCCATGCGGGGCCCTACTGTTATATATTATAATCTATCCTGAACGCGTTTCTTATAGCAAAGCCACATCGGCTATCTGCTGACCCCACCGAGAGGAATCGAACCCCTTATTTTGGCGTTGTAAATCCGTAGACTTACCTCTGTACTGGCGGGGAGCTCAAATTGATTATGCCACGTATTATGATTGTATTTAAGAGTAAATTAAATGTCATTATGTATTAAATTTATATTTGCCAACAAGATTGACACAGAAAATTTTCTTTCTTCACACAAATATATTTTTGTATACAAAAAAACAAAACAATACAGTTTATAACAACGATTATTACAAATAGTTAATACAAATCTAAGATAAATTATATACAAAAGTTTTGTAAACTAACAAGCAATGCTGAGCCTTCTATGTAGTATGGAACAAGATATTTTATCGACGCTTCAAGATGAGCGAATTAATTCTATGTTGAAACACAAATAAAATTCACTTGATTTAAAGTTAGGTAGCTTCTTCAAATGTGAGTTTTTGGTTTTTCCTCTGCGAAAATATCTTATGTCCTGGTAGAAATACTAAAGTCAGAAGTTAAATTTATGAAATTCAACGGTTTGTAATATACATAAATACGTAAATGTTCCTGGTTAAGTATCTATAGTTTACCTTTTAATAAGTGTTCATCACAGTAATAGTTTCCGAGATATATATCATACTAACTGTAGCAAACCAACAATATTATACCGACTTTCCACGTGTCGGTTAATAAACGTTTGTTTGTTTGTTTTGAATTTCGCGCAAAACTACTTGAGGGATATTTGCGCTAGTCGTCTCTAATTTAGCAGTGTAAGACTAGAGGTAAGGCAGCTAGTCATCACCACCCACTCCCAACTCTTTACCAACGAATAGTGGGATTGACCGTGACTTTATAACGCCCCGACGGCTGAAAGGGCGAGAACGTTTGGCGCGACGGGGATGCGAACCCGCGACCCTCGGATTACGAGTCGAACGCCTTAACACGCTTGGCCATGCCGGGCCCGTTTATAAAGGCAAGGTTCAAGAAATTTCAGTTGTCAACAATGTAAAGCATATATTGTTAATTATTGTACTTGAGAATCTTCTAGAACATTAGAGAATAGGCTGGAATTTCGCAACACGTATTTAACACTATACGTTACATGAACTTCTAAATACATACATATATATATAACTAAAACAAACATTTATATTACAATAAATACATAATAATAAATCGTGTTACACCATCACCACTACGTAGAATATCGTCAAGTATAATAAATGTTGAAATATACCACGACAAAATAACTGTTTGTTTTTTGTGTTATTTTCTTTAAGTGCAAATGAACATTGGACTATATGCTATATCCACCGCGGGAAATCGAATTCCGAATTATCATGTTGTCAATTCGTAGACGAACTATTTATTCTTTATATCCAGTGCATCAGAAATCCTTACAAGCAGTCAGTGCTATTCATCTTTAAAAACAAAATAAATGAATAACATTTATATATGTCACTTTCCTAACTGTTCCTCCCAGCTCTGTTGTTTGCCGATCTTGGAACAGTGATTGATTGATTCCTCCCAGCTCTGTTGTTTGCCGATCTTGGAACAGTGATTGATTGTTTCCAAACCAAGCTGGATGAAGAAGTCTAAGTTTCCGAACTACGTTTCGTTTTGTTGTGATTATAACCAGATAAGAGTCGAAGTATTACGTATGATGACGTGTTATGTGTAGGAGCAACAACAGACATAGCAAGACAACGTCCTTCGCGTAGGCCCGGCGTAGGAGGTCAGGGCGCTCAACTCATAACCCGAGGGTCGCGGCTTCGAAACCCGTCACACCAAATATGCTCGCCCTATCAGCTGCGGGAGTGTTATAATGTGACGGTCAATCCAACTATGTGTTGGTAAAAGAGAAGCCCAAGAGTTGGCGGTGGATGGTGATAACTAGCTGCCTTTCCTCTAGTCTTACACTGCTAAATTAGAGACGGCTAGGCCTGGCATGGCCAAGCGTGTTAAGGCGTGCGACTCGTAATCTGAGGGTCGCGGGTTCGCATCCCCGTCGCCCCAAACATGCTCGCCCTTTCAGCCGTGGGGGCGTTATAATGTGACGGTCAAAGAGTTGGTAGAACAGTAGCCCAAGAGTTGGCGGTGGGTGGTGATGACTAGCTGCCTTCCCTCTAGTCTTACACTGCTAAATTAGAGACGGCTAGCGCAGATAGCCCTCGCGTAGCCTTGTGTAAAATTAAAAGGAAACAAAATCCTTCGTGTAAGGCGAGTATGGTAATTAAAACACTTTCAACATAAACTACTGTAAGTTTTAATCTTACTTCTGGATATACGAGGTCTGATCAAAAAGTTCTGAGACTTATTCTGTCACAGGTGCCAGTACAGAGGCAGTGAGCTTTACTGAGGTGTGTATAAAGTACAAATAGTGATCTAACCCACTAACAAACCGTTTCTCCAGACCTTATACCCGTGTTGCAAAAAACGTGTTCAAAGACAGACGTATCTCTTGTCGTAATAAAATGGACATAAAGAAGAAGAAAGTATTTGTATCAAGTTTTGTGTGAAGAATGGTAAAGGAGGAACAGAAATCATCGAAATGTTAAGAACTGTCTTTGGTGATGACTGCTTAAGTAAGGCTGTCGTTTATCAGTGGATAAAACGCTTCCATGATGGCCGGAAGCAATCAAAGATGGCCCAAGTTCTGGGCGACCGTCGACATCGTCCACTGATGAAACGGTCACTAAGGTAAAAGACAGTTAACCAGCCTTTTATAAAGAGGTCTTAATTCGCTTGAGGGAGAAAGTTAGAAGAGATTGTCACAAGCTGTGGGAGAATGGTCACTGGTTTCTTCACCATGACAACGCGCTTTGAGAAACTGCTGTGTCTGTTCACGAATGTTTAGCAGAAAAAAAACCATTCTTGTGATACCACACCTTCTGTATTATCTCAATCTTGCCCCGTGATTTTTTTGTTCTCAAAAATCAAAATTAAGTTGAAAGAGATTTGATGACATTCCAACCATCCATAATAATGTGAGAACAAAACTCTGTCACACAACAGCCGGATTTGATGACATTCCAACCATCCATAATAATGTGAGAGCAGAACTATGTCACACAATAGTTGAAGCCTTCCAGCATTGCTTCGTAAAATAGGAGGAACGTTGGAACAAGTGTGTATCAGCTGGGGAGATTACCCTGAAGGTGATAGCATATAATACTGATGTATGTACAATATTTTTCGGAATAAAAGTGAAGTCTTAGAACGTTTTGATCACACCTCGTGCACTTCATTTCAGTGCGTCTAATTTTCAGTCGAAGTTATCGATTCAGAGTATCGAAGTCTTAGTGATTTTTGTAAGTAATTATTAGCGATAATGTTATTCTGCTAGGACAAAGAAAACACGCCCGGAAGAGAAAAACTGTATTTTGTTCGATAGATTAAGTTACTCGCGAAGATTTTGTAGTTATTAAGTTAGAATCTTTAATCTGTGCTGACAACATTTTGTAGTTATTAAGTTAGAATCTTTAATCTGTGCTGACAACATTTTGTAGTTATTAAGTTAGAATCTTTAATCTGTGCTGACAATATTTTGTAGTTATTAAGTTAGAATCTTTAATCTGTGCTGACAATATTTTGTAGTTATTAAGTTAGAATCTTTAATCTGTGCTGACAACATTTTGTAGTTATTCAGTGAGAATCTTTAATCTGTGCTGACAACATTTTGTAGTTATTAAGTTAGAATCTTTAATCTGTGCTGACAACATTTTGTAGTTATTAAGTTAGAATCTTTAATCTGTGCTGACAATATTTTGTAGTTATTAAGTTAGAATCTTTAATCTGTGCTGACAAAATTTTGTAGTTATTAAGTTAGAATCTTTAATCTGTGCTGACAACATTTTGAGCAAAGTTTTATAAGTTGGTAAGTTTGGAGCTGGAATTTTAGATCTGAGTAGGATCTCATGCGCTCGTGGGTTAAGTGACCACATCAGACCCCTAGCCAGAAAAACATCTTCCATTACAACAATGGTTTTGTCTGGCTCCTAAGAACCAAAAATCATAATTGACTGTACGTGAAAAGGTGGATGCTCACAAAAAGATAAATAAACAAAATAAAAACAATAGTAAGTTTGTTTCCTAATGACAACAAATAAAGAAAATAAAAACAAATGACTACAAATAAACAAAATAAAAACAAATGACTACAAATAAACAAAATAAAAACAAATGACTACAAATAAACAAAATAAAAACAAATGACTACAAATAAACGGAATAAAAACAATAGTAAGTTTGTTTCGTGACGACGAGAAACTCTAAGTAAAATATGTATATTAAAAATTTTACGAATAAAGCAGAGAACAACGTAAGTTTGTTTGTTTATTTGTTTGGATTTAAGTACAAAGCTACACAACTGGATATCTGTGCTCTATCCATCACGGGTATCGAAACACGGTTTCTAGCGGCAGAAGTCCGCAGACATGTCACTGTGCTACTAGTAGGGGGATACGTGGCAGAGTTAGGGAAATATATTCAAAGTGAGGGAGAGTAACCAGTGATGTTCCCCAGGCGTAAGTCCCTTGTTTCACGCTATACTTAATTTATGTTAAAAACAGTCCAAAAATTATGGTGTATGTTGTAAAAGTGTTTGCTAATGACACAAGGATATCTATGAAAATATCAAATGATTCCGATTAGGTTTTATAACAAACAGATTTACACAGGCTGTCTGAAGGAATGGAAATGTTGTGGTTGAAACTTAATGTGACCAAACGTACAAGTGTACGAACAGAAGGATAAGATTCAAAGAGAGCAAAAGAGTCATCACCACCTACCGCCAACTCTTGGGCTACTCTTTTACCAACGAAATGGGATTGACCGTCACATTATAACGCCCCCACGGCTGAAAGGGGAATCATGCTTGGTGTGACGGGGATTCGAACCCGTGACTCTCGGATTACGAGTCGAGCGCCTCAACCACCTGTCCATTTCGGGCCTTACCAAGTTTGACAGAGGGGAAGTTAAGAAGCGATTTGTATGAAACACAAAACGTTATCAGGAAAATAGATTTGAACAGTGAACAAATTTTGTAACTTAGTAATAATAGAAGAACTCGTATATATAATAACCCAACCAAAAATATGTTAGGTGGTAAAAAAAAGGTACAACCATAATAGAACTAAGTAGGCAACTTAACGAAACGACAATAAATTAGCGGACAAACTGGTAGTTACACTTATAACATTGATAAGAATTCTACACCAAATATTCATTCATCAGTTAGCTAGACATTGATTGGCATTGTGATTAGTATAGCTATATTAAAATGTTTATAGTAGGTATTGAAGCCCGTTTTAAAACCTATTCAACTATTATTACATTCCTTATAGCATTTATTTTGTTCTAGATAGTTCTTACGGTAATGGCCCGGCATGGCCAAGCGTGTTGAGGCGCGCGACTCGTAATCTGAGGGTCGCGGTTTCGTATCCCCGTCGCGCCAAGCATGCTCGCCCTTTCAGCCGTGAGGGCGTTATAATGGGACGGTCAATCCCACTATTCGTTGGTAAAAGAGTAGCCCAAAAGTTGGCAGTGGGTGGTGATTACTAGTTGCCTTCCCTTACACTACTAAATTATGGACGGCTAGCGCAGATAGCCCTCGAGTAGCTTTGAGCGAAATTCAAAAAAACAAACAAACAAACTTATGGTAATTTTCCCAATAACCAAAGATCCCTAGTTCCTGTTAAAATTTTACTTTGTAGCCATATATAGCCATATCTCTAATAACTATAACTTTTACAATAATTAAAACCGAATTCATATATTTCTAAAATGTAAGCCACACGGTCAATGAATAATCAATAATAACACACGCATAATAAGAATAATAATTCTTTTGAAAACGTCAGCTAGAAACTGTTAATTTAATTTGCTTGGACTGACCAATACTTGAGTATCTGTTTTCATCCTTTAGTTTTGCCCCTCTAAATCAGCCGCACTCAAACCGTAAGAAAACGAAACAAAGTTCACAAAAAGCTGTAAGAAAACGTGGATTGATAGCTCACGTATCTTTTTAGGTACACGCGCGCAAAAATTTAAGTCAAAATGCAGTTTTTACTTTTATAATTTTGCACGTGTGCTTATATTTAGGCCAAATTTGATGCACAAAAAATTAGGTCAAAATCGAGTTTTTTCCTTTAATAATTTTGCAGGTATGCTTATATTTAGGCCGACTTTAATGCGCAAAGATTTAGGTCAAAATCGAGATTTTTTATTTAATTATTATTTTGCACGTGTGCTTATATTTAGGTCAAATTTGATGCGCAAAAAGTTTGGTCAAAATTGAGATTTTTTCTTTATTATTTTGCACGTGTGCTTATATTTAAGCCAAATTTGATGCGCAAAAATTTTGGTCAAAATTGAGTTTGTTTTCTTTAATAACTTTGCATGTGTGCTTATATTCAGGCCGGATTTGACTCCTTTTTGTAGTTTATAAAGATTTATGAAAATACCAACTTTGAAAAAAGTATTAGTAAAAGATAAATATGTTTTTATCTGAACAAAGTTCAGTTGAAAGAACCTCAATCAAAATTAAATATTTTATATCTTACGTAATTCTTAATGTGCTGTCTTGAAATTTGGTGTGTGAAGTAGGTATGTTTTAGGGCATATTCACTGAAAATATATGCTATTTTGGAATAACAGTGCCCGAGATACAAAAGTTTGAACATCACTAAATTGTCACCTCTATTAATGACACACAGTGTGTCGCGCAAATTGTTTCGGTCGCACGACTCACTACTGTTTGATTACAAAATAGATGCCCCCCAACCAGTGGCAACCAGTGGTATGTCTGCGGACTTTCATCGCTAGAAACCGAATTTCGATACCCATTTTGGGCACAACACAGATAGCCCGCTGTGTTTAATTTCAAAGAAATCTAACCAAACAAAATAGTAAGAGATTTTTAGCCACAAATTTATTTATTGTCTAAGTACATAGTGAAGCCTAGTTCGATGCACGCACTCAAGAGACGCCTGAATAAAAAGTCGTAGAAGATACGAGCAGCCTATCTGCGAGTTTGAAACCTATAACTGGAACAAATAAATGGTTTAGCCGGTCCCTTGGAATTATCAGTTGTTTTTTATTGTAATATATTTGAAATTCAATTACACATGGTTCATTCATAACACGTGCCTATAAAATAAAAAATGTACCCGCTACGCACTGAATTTTGTATTTCATATCTTGTAATATTAGCCTTTTGTTATGATGAGAAAACCAATTGAAGTAAAAATTTATCTCAAGACAGCTGGTATGGGTATTAAAACAAATTTTCGTCCTTCTTAGGTTATTTTCAGGTTAATAAAAAGAGAATTTGAAACTGTGATAGGAGTAATGTTTCATATGTGTGTCTGTGTGTCATATTCTCAGATAATCTGACGAGTTCTGGGCTGAGCGAAAAGCGCTATCGGCAGCTGTGTTCTTCTTACTGGAAACCTATAGTACATGGCCAGTAAAGAAATATTTAAAAGAAATATATGCCCCCACAATAGTGTTACAAAATTACAAGTCTATAAACTGCACTTCGCCAGCACGTATCATCAGATACAACCAGATCTACCGTTTCTTTCGCTTAGATGTTCGACCCAGCATGGACAAGCGGTTAAGAGGCTCGACTCGTAATCTGAGGGTCGTGAATTTGAATCCCTGTCATACCAAACATGCTCGCCCTTTCAATCTTGGGGGTGTTATAATGTGAAACTCAATCCCACTATTCATTGACAAGAGGAGCCCAAGAGTTAACGGTGGATGGTGATGACTAGCTGCCTTCCCTTTAGTCTTACACTGCTAAAGTAGGGATGGCTTTGCGCGAAGTTCAAAAACAAACAAACTTACGCCAAGACACAGGACTAAGGGCCACTGTACACTTTTGACAATTAAAAAAACAAGTCATTTTAAATGTTCATGCAAATTTCTCTCCAGGTGGCGCTCGCGTAGAGAAACACGTCGAGCTTATTCATGGCTGAGCCAAGATATTGAAAAGGGCACTTGATGTGGTATCCAAACTCAGTGTGTAAAAGAGATGTCCAACTTGATACCGGTTCCTTAAGCGTCAAAATGAGGAGAATCACAAACTGATAAAAGTTGAGACCAAGGAACCAAACATGAACAGTGCTTACTTAGACATGGATAACCAAACACGAACAGTGCTTACTTAGACATGGATAACCAAACACGAACAGTGCTTACTTAGACATGGATAACCAAACATGAACAGTGCTTACTTAGACATGGATAACCAAACACGAACAGTGCTTACGTAGACATGAATGACCAAACACGAACAGTGCTTACTTAGACACGGATGACCGGATCTATTTACAACAACTGTTGATCATATTTTGTTCCATGTTCAAGAGGTCTTAAACTATGCACTTTGTATAATTAGTTTTAGGGTGATAACACAGTGATAACATTCTTTTCAATGAACTTTGATTGAAAATAACTGTCTACAATTTCCATACCTCATTGAGCCAGTGATGTGCTCACTTCATTGTTTAAAACAGAATTTAAAGAAATAAAAACTATATCTGCACCGTCATAGGGGAAGGAATAGTGGCTTGGAAGCCAGTGGAAAAATTGTTTTTATTAATTGGCATAACCTCGTTTGGAACATATTAAATTAATGAATAATTATGCACAGTCACTACCGTTTTAGGTTATGTCGATCGTGTCACTTCATTGCACGTGGATTGTATATAGTCTTATAATGAAAGGTGGTGAAACATGAACATTTTCCATGTGCACTTTGGTGAGGGGGACTGCAAAACGTTTACCATCTGTACAGTGTACACCTATGAAAATGTTGATAATTGTAAACGACACTTAGATGAGTTGGATATAAGACATCATGGTGAATGGATATGTACAAAGACAGGCAGTTAATTAATTCAACGCTTCATCTATATTGCAAAGTATTAAGTCCTCCATTCCAGAAATAGCTCTGTTTAAGCAAGGATATAATGGTTCTGCATGAATTACTTATATTTTCTGATAATTAGCAACCCGTGTGCGATTGTATTATATCCTTATACTGGTGCCCGTTTTCGCGTGTTATAAATTAATCAGCATAGTTTATACGTACTGATTTCAACGCACCAGGGGTTAACAGAGAAACGAATATCTTTTTTTGCTTACAGTCTTGTCAACGTTAATGACAGGAGGACAATTTGCTAATTAACCGCTAAAATGGATAGTTATCAACAAAGTTAACATGCCCATAGACGTCTGTTGACACTAAACTTGAGAAGCAGTGCTGGCCTTGACACAAATATCCTTTCAATGCATTCTAGAAATCTTGAACCGCAACTAACACATCCTAATTTATCATGGCCCAATAAATAAGACAAATTACTTAACATCAAATATATAAATATATCTTATGGAGATTTAAGCATGTAGACTAATCAGATAGATCTCACACCTAATTTTGAATTAAATACCAAGAGTCAGACGGTTGGCCAGCAGCAGGAAACGAACCACTCGAAATATGCTTGTATCTTTGAACCGAATAATAAGATTAACTGTCTCCCTTATAACACACCACAGTGAAATGTCTAAATGCTTAAAAACAGGACTTTTCTACCCAGAACTTTTGATCCACACTCTAGTCCATAGTCCACGCTTAAGCCTATATATAAAGTGCAATTGCTCTAAATTATATTTTATGTTCGTTTATTTTTTATGTAAAAATGTGTTTTAAACTGTTAAAAATAACAGCTGCAAGTTTTTCATAGTTAGCTACTTAAACGAATGAAAGCGATTTAACTAAAACCTCTCAGTAGAGAAATTTTGAAAGATGCAAATCATATCCAAATCATTTAGCGAATATAACTAGATTATTTATTCTACATCGTCACTAGGAGCAACATTCGCATGTGGTGGTTTTATCTTTGTTGTTACTAAATTTTGTAATCGTCACATGAGCAAGTTTTCCCAGGAATCTCTCCTATGAGGTTTTGGTTTGATTTGTTTTGAATTTCGCGCAAAGCTACACGAGGGCTATCTTTGCTAGCCGTCCCTAATTTAGCAGAGTAAGACTAAAGGAAGGCAGCTAGTCATCACAACCCACCGCCAACTCTTAGGTTATTCCTTTACTAACGAATAAGTGGTATTGACCGTCAAATTATAACGTTCCCACGGCTGAAAGGGCGAGCATGTTTGGTGCGACATGGATTCGAACTCGCGACCCTCACATTAAAAGACTTGTAATACGACATATATATAATATTGTTTGCTATTAGTAACAGATCTATGTTGATTAAAATAAAACAGTAACTTTTAACCATCCCAAAACAAACAAGAACACTAATCATTTTTATATTCTTTAAACAATAATATATTTGTTATCGTTTTTCCATACGTAGAAATTTCCAGTATATAAGTGAAATGTTAAAATGTTACATCTATTAATGAACAGCGCTGCTTTTTTACCATTAATATGTAAATGGTTAGAAAATAAAATAAATATTAATTAAGATGATAAACACCCAATAATTGTACTTACTGTTAATGTTCTATAATTAAATATTAAACATCAGTTGTAATATTTTATCAGATGAATTGTTATAAGAATTGTTTTTATGCTACTTTATGGGGCTCTCGACTCGTAATCCGAATAAAATAATTATCACCATTAATCGAACTCAAGCAGAGTTATACTAATGCAATCATTTCTAAATGTAGCAGAGATTTGTTTATTTTTAAAGCAAAGTTATATACAATAACTTCTATGCTGTTGTCTTACAAGAATAGAAAACAAAGACTGGTGTTATCGATGATCCGATGAGGAATTACAGCTTTAGATTGATTTTCGAATTACACGCAAAGCTACACGAGGGCTATCTGCGCTAGCCGTCCCTAATTTAGCAGTGTAAGACTAGAGGAAAAGCACCTAGTCATCACCACTCACTGCCAACTCTTGGGCTACTGTTTTACCAACGCATAGTGGGATTAACTGTAACATAATATCGCCCTTACGGCTGAAAAAGTGAGCATGCTTGATAGGACAGGGATTCGAACTCACGATCCTCAGATTACGAGTCGAATACCTTAACCAACTTGGGCATGCCACGGCTTTAGGCTCTTCACAGCTTTACAATGTTATAAGTTAACTACAACCCTAATTAATTTTTGAACCAATATAATTTTTGGCTATTGTAGTTCACTATTTGACAATCATCACCAGTGTCTGCACAATGCAAGAAGTTTAAAGGTCAAAATGTGTTTTGTGTTCTCGAAAACAAAATATTCAACTTTCATATGTATACTGGAAAATAGGGCTTTTGTGGCTGAAAAGACTTTGGATACGGCGGTTTGTAAGTGGTATTTGTTCGTTTGTTTCAGGATTTTGTGTAAATTACACAATGTATGTTCTGCGCATGTTCCCAGTTTCAAATCGTGATGTTAGAAAAAAAAAAACACGTAGGTTCAAGAATTCAACTACAAACATAAATGGAACATTTTATAACCCAAGCGTTTCGAAATGTGGATCTCTGTTCTTCACATTCACCTTTTGCAAGCCATAGAGAGGTAATATGTCCTAATTCTAAATTTAAACACTAGAGAAAGAAAGTGTGTTTGTTTCTATTATAGCACAGCTACCTTGGGCTATCTGCTGAGTTCACCGAGCGGAATCGAACCCCTGATTTTAGCTTTTTAAATCCGTATACTTACCGCTGTACTTGCGGGGAACTAGAGGAAAGACGGCTAGGTTGGAGCACCAACCATCTGTTCTTGTGTGGCCGGAGAGCAGGATTTGATCGCAACTCTTGTTGGACACCCACGGACCCAAGGTGCAGAGGGTGTTATGGGTAACGAAAGGAGAATTAGGGAGATTGAATCCGGTAAACAATTACTAGAATATTTGAAGTGGCTCCTCTGTACTGATAACAGTCTGTTCTATACACAGACGTAATGTTATGTGAAACGAATCAGACAGCTATAAGGAAGTTCAAAGGACAAAAAGTTCAAATAGAGAAAAACGAACAATAAGTCGCTTCGCTGTCAACGAGAAAATAATCATAGGAGAATCGTATTGTATCCAACTCATAGCTTGACAATGTCTGTGTTTTAATTTACTTTGGACATATTTGAAGTAAAGCAATGAAAACGCGAACTGTCTCTTACTGATTGACTTGGTTTGAATTATAAAACTACTTTGTTTCTTGTCTTCCAGTCCAACTGACGGCTTTTGAGATTGGAAGAAATTAGGTAGTAACTCATGGGAGACAAAGTATGTGATTGAAATGTTATTTTAGCATGATTATGATTTGTATATGAAAGATTAGATTAAAATAATGCGGAGAAAGTAAACATCCAGAATTCACGTGATTTTATTACAAATTCTAAGCCTATTGATTAAGAAGCTATTTGTTGAAAACTAAAATATTACTTACGTTAGTTTTAAATTGGTTTGGAAACCAGGCTACTCTGAATACTTACGCTCTTAGTTGTTGGGTGATTAGCTTGAAGTTTTATAACGCTAAGGTTCGGGGCTCGATTCCTGCGATGAGTGCAGCAGATATAACACACTCTGATGCTTTGTGCTTGCTGGTGTGATATATTGGTTAGTGTGTTCCAGTGCTGTGAAACCAAGAATTCATAGTTTGCATCTCCTTGCCTTAAAAT